>NC_053391.1:58229759-58258451 GCF_905171765.1 Bufo bufo
TGGTGCTGCTGGTGGAGCTCCTGTTGCAGGGAGAGGACGTGGTCGATCTGTGCCAGCTACACGCTCAAGTGAAACCCCTTTCTCAGGTGCGAGTAGGCGCGACAAAACCTGCAGCGCTATTTGGTTGGGCCTAATGCTGCTCTACGAATTGTGAGGCCTGAACAAGTACAGGCGATAGTAAATTGGGTTGCTGACAGTGGATCCAGTTCCTTCACATTGTCTCCCACCCAGTCTCCTGCTGAAAGACCACAGTTGGCACCTGCAGCCGATGTCCATCAGTCTTTCACCTCAACCCCTTGCAAATCAGCCAAGCAGTCTAAGCCCCAAGTCATGCGGCAGGCTCTTCTGCTTTTTGATGACTCTGTTACCAGGGTTTCCCAGGGCCATCCACCTAGCCCTCCCCCAGAAGTGGAAGAGATTGAGTGCACTGATGCCCAAGCACTTATCTTTCAAGATGAGTACATGGGAGGACCATCGCAGCATGTCTCGGATGATGACGAAACACAGGTGCCAACTGCTGGGGCTTTCGAAAGTGTGCAGACCGACAAGGAAGGCAGGGGGGAAGACTGGGTGGAAGATGATGTGGAGGACGATGAGGTCCTCGACCCCACATGGAATCAAGGTCATGGGAATCACCTATGTAGTTCGGAGGAAGAGGCGGTGGTCGCACAGAGCCACCAGCACAGCAGAAGAGGGAGCAGGGTGCAAAAGCGGAGCGGCCGTCCTCTGGACAGTACGCCTCCTACTGCCCACCACAGCAAGGGACCGAACACACCAAAGCCAGCTCCAAGGAGTTCCCTGGCGTGGCAGTTCTTCAGACAATGTGCTGACGACAAGACACAAGAGGTATGCACGCTGTGCAATCAGAGCCTGAAGCGAGGCATAAACGTTCTCAACCTGAGTACAACCTGCATGACCAGGCATCTAAGTGCAAAGCACGAGCTGCAGTGGAGTAGACTCCTCAAAAACCAAGAAAGGTCTCTGGCTCCTCCTGCTTCCTCTTCTGCTGCAGTCTCGGCCTCTTCATCCACCTCTGGAGTGACAGTGCCACCTGCCACCCTGCAAACAGAGGATCTGCCAGCAACACCAACACCTGGGTCACCAAGCATCTCCAGAATGTCCCACGGAAGCGTTAAGCTCTCCATCTCCCAAACATTGGAGAGGAAAAGGAAGTACCCCCTACCTTCCCGCGATCCCTGGCCCTGAATGCCAGCATTTCTAAATTACTTGCCTTTGAAATGCTGTCATTCCGTCTGGTGGAGACGGATAGTTTTAAAGGCCTTATGGTGGTGGCTTTCCCACAGTACGTCGTGCCCAGCCGCCACTACTTTTCAAGGCAAGCCATCCCTACCCTGCACAACAAAGTAGGGTACAAAATCAGGTGTGCACTACGCAACGCCATCTGTGGCAATGTGCACCTGACTACGGATACGTGGACTAGTAAGCACGGTCAGGGCCATTATATCTCCATAACAGCACACTGGGTAAATGCAGTGGTGGCTGGGCCTGAGGCGGATAGCAGTTTGGCGCATGTCCTTTCACCACCGAGGATTGCAGGGCACTTCAGTTTGCCTCCTGTTGCTTTCTCCTCCTACTCTGCTTCCTCATCCTCTACCAGCTCCTCATCCGGTCAGCGTAACACCTTCACCACCAACTTCAGCACAGCCAGGGGTAAACGACAGCAGGCAGTTTTAAAACTTATCTGTTTGGGGGACAAACCCCACACCGCGCAGGAGCTGTGGACGGGCCTTGAACAACAGACCGATGAGTGGTTTGTGCCAGTCAGCCTCAAGCACGGCCTGGTGGTGTGCGATAATGGGCGAAATCATGTAGCAGCTCTGGGACTAGCTGGTTTGACCCACATCCCTTGCCTGGCGCATGTGCTGAATTTGGTGGTGCAGAGATTCCTTTAAAATTTCCCTGATATGTCAGATCTGTTGCATAAAGTGCGGGCCGTCTGTGCGCGCTTTTGGCGTTCTCACCCTGCTGCTGCTCGCCTGTCAGCGCTGCAGCGTAACTTCGTCTTTTCCGCTCACCGCCTCATATGCGACGTGCCCACAAGGTGGCAAGACTGTGTGAGCACCAGCAGGCGATAGTGGAGTTTCAGCTGCAGCACGCACGGGTGAGTCACTCGGCGGAAAAGCACCACTTCACCACCAATGACTGGGCCTCCATGCGAGACCTGTGTTCCTTGTTGCGCTGTTTCTAGTACTCCACCAACATGGTCAAGCCAAGGTTGCAGCCAGCTACCGCAACAGGAGTTCCCTCCTGCTCCTGGCCCCCTTACTGCAGCCAGGCCGCATCCATGGGCAATATGGTGTCTTTCACATTGTTATCATCCCTTTCCGCTTCTCTTGCTCAGACTCTTCCTCCACTCTATCATCAGCCATCGATAGTGGTATGCATGGCCTATAAACAACTGTACACACCCAGCAATCCGCTGGTGGGCAAGGTTAATTTCGACCTAGGCAAGTTGCTGGCAGATAAGTCTTTGCTGTACCATTTAGTCAAGTATGCTGCCTTTAGGGAGCTAATGCCTTGCACATAAATAGGTACACTGGCTAGCGCAAGGTGCTGGCAATGTCCAGGAGACTGTCCAAGCATTTCAGCTATTCTTAAGTGGTGATTTCCCTCCTAGACTTGCAGCAAGAGAATGGCCTGTGGCTACACTGGTTAATCTGCGAAGTTCTAACAAGTATCTGTACAAGCAGCGGGAATCCGTGAGCAATTTTGTCATGCTCAAGACCGTCTCAGCAGCAGGGAACATTTGTTGTTTTGAGGTTAGGCAGTGGCAGCTCATCCGAGACGCCTGTTGGGTACTGAAGCCAGGAGACTCATGCTGCAGTGGAAGACAGCTGCCACCACCATCATGCCACTGCAGCGGCCTGCCTACCACTATGTTCTGTATGGCCACTGCTGCCATCATGCTACTGGTTCGGCCAGTCGACCATCCTGTTTCGTACGACTGCTGCTGCCAGCATCAATGCCCCTGCTGCTGCCTAACTACCATCATGTTCTATACTGCTGCAGCTTCTGCCTGCATCATGCTACTGCTGACCTTCCTGCCACTGCTGTTGCCTGAGTACCATCATGTTGTGTAATGCTGCTACTGCCTTCATCAAGCCGCTGCTCTCATCATGTCACTGTTGCTGCCTGCCTATCATCATGTTCCACAAGACTGCTTCTGCCTCCATCATACTGCTGCCTACCTGCCAACATGTACCATATGGCTGCTACTGCCGCCACCACCTCAGCTGCTGCTCCTTGCTGCTAAATCCCCCATTGCCACTAATATTAACTCTTCACATCTGCCACTACTACCACTACCAACACTGCTACCTTGACTACTGTTACTACTACTACCCTTACACAGCCAACCTACTACCTTGCACGTTCCATGCTATGCTGCTTCTACTGCTGCTAATATTGCAGCCATGCTCCTCCGATACCCTTCCCTTTCCCCATCCACACTGCACTGCTGCTGCCCCCAATTAAAAGGGAGAATTTTTCTAGGCTCGGTCACAACTAGACCCTTTTTCTTCTGACAATTTACCTTTGTGCATGTCATATTGGCAGCCCTTCTGACACTAAAAAGGTACTAGAGGGTGTTATATACCAATTTCCAAGGCAATTAGAGCCAATTTAGAACTTTTTAAAAAATTGGGCGAACCTGAACCAAACCTCAAATAGTTAGCTCATCTCTTATGTGTGAGTAGAGATAAACCCCCCAGTCATCCGCTCTGATCATCCTAGTTCCGTCCCCACCGCTTCTAGACCTATCCATCAGGTAATAGGCATAACGTAATCCAATGATCGATTCACTGATGTGCAGAATTTACCTAATGATCAATGTCACTTATTTACAATCTTTTTGTGTTAAGGATAAAAATTGAAAGCAAATTATTTATTGCTACTAGGTTTCAATATTTTATGAAAGAGGAATGATCACCATTCTGTATGTTATGACATCCTGTCATTATTACAATAAAGAGACACAGTAATTGCCAGACGGCTGATATAATTCAAACATCAACAATTTTCTTAACATGTCATTATTGTAGCAAATATCTAATTCCACATTAATGTTGTTGTCGTTTATGGCAAGCATAACATCCAAATGTGGGATAAATCAAACGCATTATACCCTTTTAATCATTTATCAACTTCCAGTCCTATAAGTAACATTTCTGCACTATATATGGAATAAATACTGTGAAGCTTCCATATGTTTACAGACTGGGAAAAAGCCCAAACGTGCAAAGTTGATAAAAATGTAAAGGGGTATTTCGGTTTTGCAGTGTTCTGCCCTTTCTTGTGTGCCCTGTAGATTTGATGTCAGCAATGATGTCGGATCTTAGGGTGGAGTTTTTCCATCAACTTTCCTTCAACTTGAAATGTATATGTTTGAATCAATCAATATGTTTGAGATGGGAGGGGAAGAGGATGCAAAGAGACCTGATTCTTCCGATATTCCCTGAGAGTCTTGTATAGGGATGTTAACATAGGGTGTGTGACACAAATAGGAATTACTGTACGCTTATACAATGCAGTTAGATTAAATGCTGGTATTATTAATTTATTTATTTTTACGCACTTATATAGTGTTTATATATTCCGCAGCGCTTTACAGACATTATCATCCAACTGTCCCCAATGGGGCTCACAATCTAAGGTCCCTATAAGTATGTCTCTGGAGTGTGGGAGGAAACCAGGGCGGTGATGGTCAGTTTGCAGTGTTCGCCAGCGAACACATGCGGGCTGCCATCTTTAGTAAGGTAGACTCACCCGTCCGGCGTTGCACAGGTAAGCCCTTACCTGTCCCGGGAGCCGGTCTAAAATCAAATGCCGGGAGCAGGCAGTTCCAAGAACAGCCGCCGGGGCCCTTCATCGGCTGTTCTCAGAACTACCTGCTCCCGATGACTGCATTTGTTTTCAGACCGGCTCACGGCACAGGCACAGGTAAGGGCTTACCTGTGCATCGCCGGACGGGTGAGTCTACCTTACTAAAGATGGCAGCCCGCATAAGTTCATCACTGAACCAGAGTACCTGGAGGAAGCCCACGCAAATACAGGGAGAACATACAAACTCCATGCAGATGTTGTCCTTGGTCAGATTCAAACCTAGGACCCCAGCGCTGCAAGGCACCAGTGCTAACCACTGAGCCACCGTGTTGCCCATTCATTTATGCATTTATTTATTGTTTGTAACCAGAAACACTTTAATTGGTTATTGCATCTCAATCAACCCCTTTTACAATTAAAGCTAGCTAAATAATAAGCTGATCACCAGTGGTTCAGATGAGTTACAGTATAATAGCTTTCCTCTGGTGTGGTCTTTATCAGTGGATCTTGTTTCTGGCTCATAAATTGATTTCCCATGTAAATGACAGTGCATCAACAGCAGGAGTAAAAGGAAAAACCATGGCACTCCAACTTCTTAAGACAATTCTGTGTTTATTCAGCACGCTGGGTGAGAAATAAACACAGAATTGTCTTGAGAAGTTGGAGTGCCGCGGTTTTTCCTTTTACTCCTGCATCTTGGGGATCTTAGCAGGCCAGGATCCGACACCGCAGGCACCGCCACTGAATAGACTTACTCAGACACCTCAGCAGGTAGTGCTGTCTTACCTCTTTATTTGCGGTACATCAAAGGCAATCATGTTCACATTTTAACCATGCTGACATCATGTAAAACTATGCTCACCTAAAACTACAGAGTGAAATATCTTATATTTCCCCCCCATATAGCCTCATTACATCAAGGAACATCCATTTACAGGGGATGTAATGTCTAGGGGTAGCTATGCTCGGCACATGGCGGTACTCGGCCGAGTACCGCATGTGCTTGAACGCCATGCTCGAGTCTCCTCCCCGCACGTTTCACCGCTGCTAAGCAGCCAATAAACGTGCAGGTAAGTACTGCCATCACTGTAATGTCAGTAGCCATGTTGGCTACTGGCATTACAGTGATTGGCTGGCCGAACACGTCATCGGGTGCTATATAGCACCCGATGACGTGGGTTCGGCTCATTGCGAGTCAGGGAGAGCTGCGCTTAGGAAGGGACAGATAGGGAGATTGTGATCGCAATATAGTCCAGTAAATAACGTTTCAAAGACCCAAAAGTCCTTTTAAGAACTATTATGTGTGGTGGCAGCAATTTTATTGTGCAAAGTAGTATTCGATTTTTTATTTTTTTTTATACTTTGCGAAATAGCGATTCTTTTGCTATATAGAAGGTGTCTGCAGTGACTTGTGACATCTGTGCAGCAATACCCTCTGTTTGTCAGGGACAGAGATAGGAAGAATATTAGTGAAAACACAAAAAAAAAAAAAATTGCCCATAATCTATCCACATTTTTGCTGTCAACGGTGTAATCCGTGAATGGGGTTGCAAAAGATAGAAGTCGACTCACACCAAACAGGCCCGCAACTGTTACACCGAGCACCCCTATGCGTAAATATACCTTGCCAAGGGGTAGGAGTTTCGCAGTATGGCACTTTTTTGATGAAAGTGCAGACGATAAAAGATTGGTAGTTTGCAACCTGTGCCTTACTAAAATGAGCCGGGCGTGAACACTAGGAATCTCACCACCACCACCATGATCCGCCACATGGCATCCAAGCACCCTAGGAAGTGGGCCGAATGCCTGGGTCCACAATCTGGGTCACACCACTGCTTCCTCTTCCCCTGTGTTGTGCACTGCTGGCCAATCCCCTGTCGAAGGCACAGGCCCGGATGCCCCTCGCCCTGCACCTGGACCGTCGCATGAACCATCAGTAACAACATCCACTTCCCTGTCCCAGCACCGCGTCCAAATGTCTATAACACAGTCATTTGAACGCAAGCACAAATACCCACCCACCCACAGGCCATAGCAATAAATGCACAACTTTCGAAATTACTGGCCCTTAAAATGTTGCCATTTAGGCTTGTGGACAATGAGGCCTTCCGCAGCCTGATCTTGGCGGCCGTCGCTCGGTACGCAGTCCCCAGCCGCCACTATTTTTCATGGGATATCGGGCGCTACGTCCATCATGGTCTCCGCCAGCAGCTATGTTACTGGCTCCAACCCCCACTTCTCCTCCGCCGCCGCCTCCTCCTCTACTTCCACCTCCAGCAGCAGTCAGCCATCAGTCGCTAGCTGGAAGCAGTGCAGCACTGCTGTGGGACTAGACAGAGCTGTGGCTCTTGCCACTCAACCTACAACCAACCAGGCATGGTTGTGTCTGACAATGGCAGTAACTTGGTGGCGGCTTTGGAGCTCGGCAACCTGACACACATCCCATGCTTAGCCCACATCTTAAACTTAGTGGTTCAGCGGTTTATCAAAACCTACCCCAATTTGCCAGAGCTACTAGTTAAGGCGCGCCGCGTGTGTGCCCATTTCTGCAAGTCGTCCACAGCTTTAGCCGGTCTGTCAATGCTGCAGGAGCGATAGCGGCTTCCAGCTCACCGACTGTTGTGCGACGTGAGCACGCGCTGGAACTCTACGTTCCACATGTTGGCCAGGCTTTGTAAGCAGCAGAGGGCAGTTGTGGAATACCAGCTGCAACATGTTCGTCGCATTTAAAAAAAAATTTGCCAGTCTTATATATTTTATTTATAGAAACATAGAATGTGTCGGCAGATAAGAACCATTTGGCCCATCTAGTCTGCCCAATATACTGAGTACTATGGATAGCCCCTGGCCCTATCTTATATGAAGGATGGCCTTATGCCTATCCCATGCATGCTTAAACTCTTTCACTGTATTTGCAGCTACCACTTCTGCAGGAAGGCTATTCCATGCATCCACTACTCTCTCAGTAAAGTAATACTTCCTGATATTACTTTTAAACCTTTGCCCCTCTAATTTAAAACTATGTCCTCTTGTAGCAGTTTTTCTTCTTTTAAATATTCTCTCCTCTTTTACCTTGTTGATTCCCTTTATGTATTTAAAAGTTTCTATCATATCCCCTCTGTCTCGTCTTTCTTCCAAGCTATACATGTTAAGGTCCTTTAATCTTTCCTGGTAAGTTTTATCCTGCAATCCATGTACCAGTTTAGTAGCTCTTCTCTGAACTCTCTCCAAAGTATCAATATCCTTCTGGAGATATGGTCTCCAGTACTGAGCACAATACTCCAAATGAGGTCTCACTAGTGCTCTGTAGAGCGGCATGAGCACCTCCCTCTTTCTACTAGTAATGCCTCTCCCTATACACCCAAGCATTCTGCTAGCATTTCCTGCTGCTCTATGACATTGTCTGTCTACCTTTAAGTCTTCTGAAATAATGACCCCTAAATCCCTTTCCTCAGATACTGAGGTTAGGACTGTATCACCGATTTTATATTCTGCTCTTGGGTTTTTACGCCCCAGGTGCATTATTTTGCACTTATCCACATTAAATTTTAGTTGCCAGATTTTTGACCATTCCTCTAGTTTTCCTAAATCCTTTTCCATTTGGTGTATCCCTCCAGGAACATCAACCCTGTTACAAATCTTTGTGTCATCAGCAAAAAGACACACCTTACCATCGAGGCCTTCTGCAATTTCGCTGATAAAGATATTAAACAATATGGGTCCCAGAACAGATCCCTGAGGTACCCCACTGGTAACAAGACCATGGTCTGGATATACTCCATTGACTACAACCCTCTGTTGCCTGTCCCTCAGCCACTGCCTAATCCATTCAACAATATGGGAGTCCAAGCCCAAAGACTGCAATTTATTGATAAGCCTTCTGTGTGGGACAGTATCGAAAGCCTTACTGAAGTCTAGATAAGCAATGTCTACTGCTCCTCCGCCATCTATTGTTTTAGTCACCCAATCAAAAAAATCTATAAGATTAGTTAGATTAGACATGATCTCCCTGAAGTAAACCCATGCTGTTTTTCATCTTTCAATCCATGGGATTTTAGATGTTCCACAATCCTCTCCTTAAGTATGGTTTCCATTAATTTCCCCACTATTGATGTCAGGCTTACTGGCCTATAATTGCCCGATTCCTCCCTACTACATTTCTTGTGAATCGGCACAACATTTGCTAATTTCCAATCTTCTAGGACGACTCCTGTTGCCAGTGATTGGTGAAATAAATCTGTTAATGGTTTTGCTAGTTCACCGCTGAGCTCTTTTAATAGCTTTGGGTGTATCCCATCAGGCCCCTGTGACTTATTTGTATTGATTTTAGACAGCTGACTTAGAACCTCTTCCTCTGTAAAGACACATGCATCAAAAGATTCATTAGTCTTCTTTCCTAACTGAGGTCCTTTTCCTTCATTTTCCTTTGTAAAGACTGAACAGAAGTATTCATTGAGGCAGTCAGCTAGTTCTTTATCTTCTTCCATATACCTTCCTTCTTTTGTTTTTAATTTTGTAATTCCTTGTTTTAGTTTCCTTTTTTCATTTATGTATCTGAAGAATGCCTTATCACCTTTTTTTTCCCTGACTGAGCTAATTTTTCTTCTGCCTGTGCTTTAGAAGCTCTTATAACTTGTTTGGCCTCTCTGCCTAATCTTGTAAATTAGCCTGTCATCCTCGTTTTTTTTTTTTTTTTATAATTCCTAAATGCTATCTTTTTGTTTTTAATGATTTTGGCCACTTCTGCTGAATACCACAGTGGTCTCTTCCTTTTTTTGCTTTTACTGACAAGCCTAATACAATTTTCTGTTGCCTTCAATAGTGCCTCTTTTAAGTAGTCCCATTTCTCCTGGACTCCAATGAAACTGTTCCAATCTGATAGGGACTCGTATACCACTAATCTAATTTTAGAAAAGTCAGTTTTTCTAAAATCTAAAACTTTTGTTTTTGTGTGGTGTGACTCAGTCACTGTACTTATAGTAAACCACACTGACTGGTGATCACTAGATCCCAAGCTTTCCCCTACAGTAATATCATATACCAAATTCCCATTTGTGAATACTAAATCTAAAATGGCCTCCTTCCGGGTTGGCTCCTCAACTACTTGCTGTAGAGATAATCCCAGTAGGGAATTTAGAATATCTGTACTCCTGGCAGAACTAGCTATTTTGGTTTTCCAGTTTACATCAGGAAGATTGAAGTCTCCCATAATGATAACTTCCCCCTTCAATGTCATTTTAGCTATTTCCTCAACTATTAGATCATCTAATTCTTTGACTTGGCTAGGTGGTCTATATATCACACCTACTCGAGTTACCTTATGATTATCAAGCTGCAAGGTAACCCAAACTGACTCTAAATTGTTCTCGCTAACTTGTGCCAAATTAGATTTTATGCTGTCTTTCACATACAGGGCCACCCCTCCCCCTTCTTGCCTTCTCTGTCTTTCCTGTATAGAGATAACCCTGGTATTGATATATCCCAGTCATTACTCCCCTTGAACCACGACTCAGTAACAGCCACTACATCTATATTCTCAGATGCCATTATAGCCTCAAGTTCATTGATCTTATTCCCTAAACTGCGAGCATTTGTAGATAAGAATCTGAGCTTGTCATTTCTTAACCTTTGTGCTACTGGCATCTTCTGGCATTGTTCCGGGGGGCAGTCGGACTGCTGGATTATCACTCTTTTGCCCCCCTTTCCTAGTTTAAATGCTCCTTAGCAAATACTTGGAACTGTTCACCGAGGACATTCGTTCCTTTGAGAGAAAGATGCAAACCATCTTTCTTGTACAGTTCTTTTCCATTCCAACAAGAGCTAACATGAGACACAAAGCCAAACCCTTGGTTCCGACACCATTCACCAAGCCATACATTGAATTCCTTAATGCGCATCTTCCTGTCATGCTGAAGGTTATGCCATTATTATACCTGTCTTATTAAAAGCATTGCATATTACTGCAAGACAATGGTTAGTCATTCAGAACGGTCTATTCCCTGTGAGTCTTTTGAGGAATGAAAGGGATGAGTATTATGGATCGAGGGAACCATAGGAGATAATTGTAGGATATCTGTTCCTGGTATATATTGACGCTTCCCCTTTATCCTTAAGATGTGTGTCCTAGGTTTGGTGGTAAATACAATTCATTGATAGCGGTACCGCATGCGTTTCCTATGCGGCATGACCTGTATCACATATTGTTGCGTAATTTGCACTATTTTCCTCCATTCCTATTATATATTTATAATTTTATTGATTTTATTTTATATTACATAAAATATGTGGGTTTTATTCAAACTATGCAATTTTACAATATGGATCCACTATGTTTCAAGGCTTGAGAATACATACGCTAATGTAGAGATTCCATTCCGGAGTTTCAACAATGCAGAATAAATTAGAGCATTATGGGAACACCAGCCCCTTTATAAGAGTGTGGAAGCGCTCACTCAGTTGGCCACTGAGGAAGAGGTACAGCACCTCGAAACGCATCTGGCGTAAGGAGTGAGCACATGTCTCATTTATCCAGCAGAGATAATATTATCACATAAAGAAAGAATCGGTGACATTCGGATCCGGGGAAAGCTGTCCCTTACCAGTGACATCACTTTAGCCTCATTCAGTCTCCAGAGCAACCAGGTCACTTGGGAAACTACGTAGATATTCAGCACACCACGTGGGACGCCGCTGGTGTGCGGCCGCCTGGAATCAGTGCTGCTACAATCCAGTGAAGAAGGGTAAGACCCAGCTCCCAACAGGAGTTTGTTCGATTTTTGTGCTCGATAGATGTATATTTACAAGGCACCGCTGTTGTGGCCATTCTGAAGTTGTTATAAGTGACTGCTCATGGATATAACATTAGTACGTACCAGACTATGCCTGGAGTTTGAATCTTAGCAGCGGGCCAGCTATTGATGATACGGTCCTCTACAGCGTAAAAGCTACCTGCATATAGTGCATTGGCAGGTTTAATTCACTATCAGGCTGACATTCACCTATGCTGGACAACTTTGGGAGCAGTTTTATACTGGACAAAGAGACGGAACATTTGCTTTATAGTGATATATAGCCAGTATATGATATATAGTGGTCTTGGTTGTTAGGGCGCCTATGTTATATGTTATATACATTGTTGCCATTTTTTAGTATTTATTTTTTGTGTGTGTTTTAATAAATTACATCCACTGGGTAGATTTAGTACTGCCATTTGAGTATGCCCCTATATATTTAATATTGATAAAGGCATTAGTTGAAGGTGCTTGGATAGCGGATAGAAAGGCCTCACCTTCCAACAGAGTCCCAGAGTCACTGAACACTGACCGGATAGGGATTGTTGAGTGGCGAAGTGGGAGAGGTATACATTGTTTCAATTCATTAGAGGCTAGATCTAATACATCCCTAATTTGCACAATGGGAGAGGGGATAGGAATACCATAATTGGAGTCCTGGAACCATTTCCATGTCTCCAAGGTAGCCTTAACCGTTGGACCGGCTTTTAGATCCCCTGAAGGGAAGTTCTGAGTGTCCATCAAAAGACCCTTAAATGAGTGATTCGAGTGGGAGGTTTCCATCCCCACCCACGATCTGTGGGGAGGTTGTCCAAACCAGTCAAGGGCTCTTGTCAGGAGAATAGCTCTGTTATATAAAAGCGGGTGGGGAAGTCCAATACCTCCGAAAGCTCTGGGTCTCTGGAGAACTGCTATGGAAATCCTAGATTTTTTTCGGTTCCAAACAAAGGATCTGATTAGTTTTGAGAGGAAGTTGTAGTATTCTTTTGGGATGGGGATGGGGAGAACCTGTTGCAGGTAATTGAGTCTGGGGAGGACTAAGGAAATAACCATATTTTTGCGGCCAAACCAGGAGAGTGTTGGGGAGTGTAAATTGGTCAATTGGTCCTGCATAGACTTAAGGAGGGGGATGTAATTGAGTGTGAAAAGTTTGTTTATATCCTAAGGTATTTTGACCCCTATATATGTGAGAAAGGGAGCTTCCCAGTTGAAAGGGGATGTTTTGGCCAGTTTTTGTTTAACAGAAGGTCTAAGACCTACTGGGAGGACATTGGATTTATTCAGATTGATTTTGAAGTTTGATAGAGGGCTAAAAACTTCTAAAATGTTATAGACAATGGGCAGGGAGGTTTCAGGGTTGGTTGTGATTATCATAAGATCATCTGCAAAAGCAGCGACCTTATGATCCTGTCCCCCCAGATTAATGCCTTTTATTTTGTTCTCTTGGCGGATAGTTTGAAGTAAGGGTTCCATAATTAATACAAAGATAAGGGGGGAGAGGGGACAGCCCTGCCTAGTTCCATTCCTAACAACAAAAGAAGGGGAAAGGGAATTGTTCACGATAACTGATGCTGAGGCATTTAAGTATATTGAAAGGATTGCCATAATGTAAGCTGAAGGGAATCCAAATTTTTCTAGTGTGAGGGTCATAAAGTCCCATTTCACCCTATAAAATGCTTTCTCAGCATCAGTGCTGAGAAGAACAAGGGGGAGGGAATATTTTCTAGCATGGAACAAGGCATTAATTAATCTGGCAGAGTTATCTTTACCCTCTCTTCCAGCCACAAACCCCGTCTGGTCTCTGTGGATGAGCAGCGGGAGGAGTGGGGAAAGACGGTTAGCCATCACTTTGGCTAAAAGCTTCAGATCTTAGTTCAAAAGAGATATGGGGCGGTAATTCGCACATTGAGTTGGGTCTTTCCCTTCTTTGGGGATGATCGTAATATGTGCCTTAGTCATGTCTGGGGACAGGGGAGTGCATTGTAGTGATAAATTGCACATTTTTAGGAGGTGTGGGACCAGAGATCCACTAAAAGTACGGTAGTATAAGGCTGGCAGACCATCTGGGCCAGGAGCTTTGTTTTTAGGAAGGTTTTTTATAGCTAAGGCCAATTCTTCAGATGTGAATGGGGAACTTAGTGCCTTCTTTTGGGATTCTTCTAGCTTAGGAAGAAGGATGTTTTGGAGGAACTGTTCAATTGGATGACAGGTAGAGGATCTGCGTCCCTTTCTTTCTGGGGGATGTTGTAAAGGGCCTTACAATATTCTTGGAATAGCTGGGCTATTTATTTTGTTGTTAGGGCAAGGCTCCCGTCTGGCCTGGTTATTTTGTTGATATAGTTATGTGCTCTTCTCTCTTTGATCCTATTCATCATGAATTTGGAGGCCTTGTCCCCGTGTGCGAAAAATAAGTATTGTGAATGTAAGATGAAGAAGCCTGACTAATAAAACTGGTGAACTGGAATTAGTGATGTGTGAGGAGGACTATGACATAGTGGGAATAACTGAGACATGGCTGGATGATAGCTATGACTGGGCAGTTAATGTACAAGGTTACAGTCTGTTTAGAAAGGATCGTCAAAACCGGAGAGGGGGAGGGGTCTGCCTTTATATAAAGTCCTGTCTAAAGCCCACAGTCCGAGAAGATATAAGTGAGGGACATGAACATGTGGAGTCACTATGGGTAGAGATACATGGAGCTAAAAACAACAATAAATTACTAATAGGAGTTTACTATAAACCACCTAATATACCAGAGTCCACAGAAAATCTACTACTAAACGAGATAGACGAGGCGGCAAATCATAATGAGGTGGTTATTATGGGGGACTTCAACTACCCAGATATAGACTGGGAAACTGAAACTTGTATATCTCATAAGGGAAACAGGTTCATGGCTATAACCAAAGACAATTACCTCTCCCAACTGGTTCAGGACCCGACTAGAGGGACGGCCATACTGGACTTAGTACTAACCAATAGACCTGACAGAACAACAGACGTGCAGGTCGGGGGACACCTGGGAAATAGTGACCATAAAGTAATAACCTTCCAATTATCATTCAAAAGAGCGTTTCTACAGGGAGGAACAAAAATACCAAACTTCAAAAAAGCTAAATTTAGCCAACTAAGAGAGGCCATAGGCCAAACTAACTGGGACAAAGTCCTCACAAATACAGACACAAAATGGGATATCTTTAAAAACATCCTAAAAACTCATTGTCAGAGGTACATACCGTATGGTAATAAAAGGTTAAGGAACAAAAAGAAACCAATGTGGATAAATAGAACTGTAAAGAAAGCAATAAATGACAAAAAGAAAGCATATAAAACACTAAAACAGGAGGGTTGCACGGAAGCACTGAAAAACTATAAGGAAAAAAATAGAACATGTAAAAAACAAATAAAAGCGGCCAAACTAGAGACCGAGAGATTAATTGCCAAAGAGAGTAAAACCAACCCTAAAATGTTCTTCAATTATATAAATGTTAAAAAGTATAAAGCTGAAGGTGTTGGCCCTTTAAAGAGTAATGAGGGGGGAGTCGCAGAGAGCGACGAGGAGAAAGCAAAGCTGTTAAATATTTTTTTCTCCAATGTATTCACTGAGGAAAATAAATTGTCAGATGACATGCAGAATGCAAAAATAAATTCCCCATTAAAAGTGTCCTGTCTGACCCAGGAAGAAGTACATCAGCGGCTTAAAAAGATTAAAATAGACAAATCGCCAGGACCTAGCCAGACCCTTATTTCTGATATTTGCAGACTCTATACTGACAGGGAATGTCCCACAGGATTGGCGCGTGGCATATGTGGTGCCAATATTCAAAAAGGGGCCAAAAACAGAGCCTGGAAACTATAGGCCGGTAAGTTTAACATCTGTTGTGGGTAAACTGTTTGAAGGTTTTCTGAGAGATGCTATATTAGAGCATCTCAACGGAAATGAGCAAATAACGCCATATCAGCATGGCTTCGTGAGGGATCGGTCATGTCAAACTAATTTAATCAGTTTCTATGAGGAGGTAAGTTCTAGACTTGACAGCGGCGAATCAATGGATGTCGTATATCTGGACTTCTCCAAAGCATTTGACACTGTACCACATAAAAGGTTAGTATATAAAATGAGAATGCTCGGACTGGGAGAAAACATCTGTATGTGGGTAAGTAACTGGCTGAGTGATAGAAAACAGAGGGTGGTTATTAACGGTACACATTCAGATTGGGTCACTGTCACTAGTGGGGTACCTCAGGGGTCAGTATTGGGCCCTATTCTCTTCAATATATTTATTAATGATCTTGTAGAAGGCTTGCATAGTAAAGTATCAATTTTCGCAGATGACACTAAACTGTGTAAAGTAATTTACACTGAAGAGGACAGTATACTACTACAGAGGGATCTGGATAGATTGGAGGCTTGGGCAGATAAGTGGCAGATGAGGTTTAATACTGATAAATGTAAGGTTATGCACATGGGAAGGAAAAATGCAAGTCACCCGTACATACTAAATGGTAAAACACTCAGTAACACTGACATGGAAAAGGATCTAGGAATTTTAATAAACAGCAAACTAAACAGCAAAAACCAGTGTCAGGCAGCTGCTGCCAAGGCCAACAAGATAATGGGTTGCATCAAAAGGGGCATAGATTCCCGTGATATGAACATAGTCCTACCACTTTACAAATCGCTAGTCAGACCACACATGGAGTACTGTGTACAGTTCTGGGCTCCTGTAAACAAGGCAGACATAGCAGAGCTAGAGAGGGTTCAGAGGAGGGCAACTAAAGTAATAACTGGAATGGGGCAACTACAGTACCCTGAAAGATTATCAAAATTAGGGTTATTCACTTTAGAAAAAAGACGACTGAGGGGAGATCTAATTAATATGTATAAATATATCAGGGGTCAGTACAGAGATCTATCCCATCAGCTATTTATCCCCAGGACTGTGACTGTGACGAGGGGACATCCTCTGCGTCTGGAGGAAAGAAGGTTTGTACACAAACATAGAAGAGGATTCTTTACGGTAAGAGCAGTGAGACTATGGAACTCTCTGCCTGAGGAGGTGGTGATGGTGAGTACAATAAAGGAATTCAAGAGGGGCCTGGATGTGTTTCTAGAGCGTAATAATATTACAGGCTATAGCTACTAGAGAGGGGTCGTTGATCCAGGGAGTTATTCTGATTGGAGTCGGGAAGAAATTTTTTATTCCCCTAAAGTGGTGAAAATTGGCTTCTACCTCACAGGGTTTTTTGCCTTCCTCTGGATCAACTTGCAGGATAACAGGCCGAACTGGATGGACAAATGTCTTTTTTCGGCCTTATGTACTATGTTACTATGTTACTATGTAACTTAGCTGATTGTGTGTTTAGGTAATTTTTTAATTCAGCCCGGAGACTACAAAGTCGGGATAACTGGGCATCTTGGAGGGATTTTTTGTGGAGGGTTTCTATTTTTTGGATTTCTGATAGCAAATAGTCTAAGTGTGCTTTCCTTTTCCTTTTAAGTATTGAACCTGCGTTGATAAACTGTCCTCTCATGTAAGCTCTATGGGTATCCCAGACCACATGGGGGGAGGTATCTGGGAGGGCATTCATGGTGAAAAATTCCTCCATGGATTCCTGTAACTTAAGTATCTGCTCCCTTGAGGATATTAACTGCTCATTAAGTCTCCAGCTACTAGATCTGGGGGACATTTGAGTGGTAGATATGGATGCCATAACTGGAGAATGGTCAGAAAGGAGGATTGATTCAATCCAGGCTTTGTTGCATGGTGAGAGGTGTTCTTTAGAAATCAAAATATGGTCCAGTCTGTGGTTAGAGCTATGAACATGTGAGAAGAATGTATAGTCTCTGGATTTTGGGTTGAGGACTCTCCAAACCTCTATAAGGTGTTGGTTGTGGAGCTGTTTTTAATAGCGTTTAATGCTTTGTGAGATAGGGTTGATTTATGGGAAGTTGAATCCATCTGAGGGTCCAATGTCACATTAAAGTCCCCTCTTTAAAAGTGTCTATTATTAGGGTGATACTCTCAAACCAGTTTCGTTGGTTGGTGTTGGGGGCATAAATATTAATGAATGTATAGACCTGGTTGGATATATGTCCCTTGAGTAAAATATAGCATCCATCTGGATCCTGTATATGAGAGCAGTACTGGAAAGGCACATCCCCTCTAAATCCTACACTAACGCCTCTTGAGGCTGCTGAATTTGAACCACAATGAAACCAGAGTGGATATTTGGAATGGGATAAGTTTGGATAGTGGTTAAATTTTAAATGTGTTTCCTGCAATAACAGGATAGAGCAATTGTTTTTTTTCCAGGATTGAAAGGATTTGGCATCTTTTGGATGGGACGTTAAAACCCTTGACATTATATGAGGCTATGGTTAAATCTGCCATCATAATTTGATAAAAGGGAAGGGGTCAGCCCTCCAGAAGCTGCTCTCATCATCAACATAAGCAATTTCAGTCGGATGTGTCTCAGTATTGCTATCAGCAAGACATCTACTTGCAGTACAAACAGTATAAAACAGTTTCAACTTAGAATAACAAAACCACATTACCATTACTATTAGCAACAATAGGATGTGGTGCATAGTATTAAGGTTGTAGTGATAAAGTGTAGATCACTTGGTAAAGATAGATAATAAGTAGAGTTGAGCGGACACCTGGATGTTTGGGTTCGACGAGTTCGGCCGAACTTGAAAAAAAAGTTCGAGTTCGGGACCCGAACTTGACCCCGAACCCGAACCCCATTGAAGTCAATGGGGACCCGAACTTTTGGGCACAAAAATGGCTCTAAAATAGTCCTGGAAAGGGCTAGAGGGCTGCAAAAGGCATCAAAATGTGCTTAAGAGCATGGCAACTGTTCTGCAAACAAATGTGGATAGGGAAATGACTTAAAATAACATAAAATACTGAAAAATTTAAAATAAAAATCTTGATCTAGGAGTAGGAGGTTGAGGAGGCGGTGGATGGGTGGATGTGGCGGTGAAGGAGGATAGGTAGCCAACACTGATTTGTGTTATTTTTAATTTTTAAATTGGGGTATCCCCCAAAATATTGGGACATATAACAAAATAAAACAAAGAATAAGTGCACTTGAGTACAAGAATGGATGGTTGAGGTTGGTATAAATGTCTATTCTGCACAAGGTACGGACAAGTCCTGTGGGATCCATGCCTGGTTCATTTTAATAAATGTAAACTTATCCACATTGGCTGCGGCCTGTGATAAGGCTCTCTGCCGTGCTAAACACACGTTCACACTATACACCAGCTGCAGGGCAGGTCAGCACCTCCAAGGCTGACAAAGCTTTTCCACATGTCGGCCATGCTAACCCTGCCTTCTGAGGTGTTGGCGGTGCCCCAGCTGCGTTGGCGACCTCTTCCTCATCCTCTGCCTTCGCCTTGTGCTTTTACTGTGCCCCCGCTGTCAGGTGGGAATGCCACCAGCAACGCGTCTACCAGCGTGCACTTGTACTCGTGCATCTTACGATCACGCTCCAGTGACGGAATTAAGGGCGGTACATTGTCCTTGTAACGGGGATCCAGCAGCGTGGCCACCCAGTAATTAGCACAAGTTAAAATGTAGGCAACTCTGCGGAGACACTGCAGCATATAATCGCTCATGTGCGCAAGGCTGCCCAGAAGCAGCGAAAATCTGTCCTCTGTGGGAGGTGTATCGTCTGTGTCCTCTGTATCCCCCCATCCACGCACCAGTGATGGTCATGAGCTGGTCTGGGTGCCACCCTGCTGTGAACATGGTTCCTCCTCCTCCATCTCCTCATCCTCCACCTCCTCATCCTCCAGAACTGTGCCCTGGCTGGACAATTGTGTACCTTGGGTTTGTGGGTGCAGGAACCCACCCTCGGAGCCACTTGGGAATGACTGTCCGGAAACCCTATGAAATGATCCCTCTTCCTCCTCTTCCATCATCGTCATGAGCGTTTTTTCAAGGAGGCATAGAAGTGGGATAGTAACGCTGAAAAGGGCATTATCGGCACTGGCCATGATGGCGGAGTACTCGAAACAGCGCAACAAGGAACACAGGTCTCGCATGGAGGCCCAGTCATTGGTGGTGAAGTGGTGCTGTTCCGCCGAGCCACTCACCCGTGCGTGCTGCAGCTGAAACTCCACTATCGCCTGCTGCTGCTCGCAGTCTGGCCAGCATGTGCAAGATGGAGTTCCACCTTGTGGGCACGTCGCATATGAGGCGGTGAGCGGGAAGGCCGAAGTTACGTTGCATCGCTGACAGGCGAGAAGCAGCATGGTGAGAACGCCGAAAGCGCGCACAGAGGGCCTGCACTTTATGCAGCAGCTCTGACATGTCGGGGTAATTTTTAAGGAGTCTCTGCACCACCAAATTCAGCACATGCGCCAGGCAAGGGATGTGCGTCAAACCGGCTAGTCCCAGAGCTGCTACGAGATTTTGCCCATTATCGCACACCACCAGGCCGGGCTTGAGGCTGACTGGCACAAACCACTCATCGGTCTGTTGTTTAAGGCCCGTCCACAGCTCCTGCGCGGTGTGGGGTTTGTCCCCCAAACAGATACGTTGTAAAACTGCCTGCTGTCGTTTACCCCTGGCTGTGCTGAAGTTGGTGGTGAAGGTGTTACGCTGACTGAATGACGAGCTGGTAGAGGATGAGGAAGCAGAGTAGGAGGAGGAAGCAACACGAGGCAAACTGAAGCGCCCTGCAATCCTCGGTGGTGGAAGGACATGCGCCAGACTGCTATCCGCCTCAGGCCCAGCCGCCACTGCATTTACCCAGTGTGCTGTTATGGAGATATAACGGCCCTGACCGTGCTTACTGGTCCACGTATCCGTATTCAGGTGCACCTTGCCACAGATGGCGTTGCACAGTGCACACCTTATTTTGTCCCCTACTTGGTTGTAAAGGGAAGGGATGGCTTGCCTTGAAAAGTAGTGGCGGCTGCGCATGACTTACTGTGGGACAGCCACTGCCATAAAACCTTTAAAAATATCCGTCTCCACCAGATAGAATGACAGCATTTCAAAGGCAAGTAATTTAGAAATGCTGGCATTCAGGGCTAGGGATCACGGGTGGGTAGGGGGGTACTTCCTCTTCCTCTTCCTCTCCAGCGTTTGGGATATGGAGAGCTGAACGCTTCTGTGGGACATTGTGGAGATGCTTGGTGACCCAGGTGTTGGTGTTGCTGGCAGATCCTCTGTTTGAGGGGTGCCAGGTGGCACTGTCACTCCAGAGGTGGATGAAGAGGCCGCGACTGCCGCAGAAGAGAAAGCAGGAGGAGCCAGAGACCTTTCTTGGTTTTTGAGGTGTCTACTCCACTGCAGCTCATGCTTTGCACTTAAATACCTGGTCATGCAGGTTGTGCTCAGGTTGAGAATGTTTATTCCTCACTTCAGGCTCTGATTGCACAGCGTGCAAACCTCTTGTGTCTTGTCGTCAGCACATTGTCTGAAGAACTGCCACGCCAGGGAACTCCTTGGAGCTGGCTTTGGTGTGCTCGGTCCCTTGCTGCGGTGGGCAGTAGGAGGCGTACTGTCTAGAGGACGGCCACTCCGCTTTTGCACCCTGCTCCCTCTTCTGCTGTGCTGGTGGCTCTGGCCTCTTCCTCCGAACTACATCGGTCACTCGCATCACCTTGATTTCATGTGGGGTTGAGGACCTCATCGTCCTCCACATCATCTTCCACCCAGTCTTCACCCCTGACTTCCTTGTCGGTCTGCACGCTTTCGAAAGCCCCAGCAGTTGGCACCTGTGTTTCGTCATCATCCGAGACGTGCTGCGATGGTCCTCCCATGTACTCATCTTGAAAAATAAGTGGTTGGGCATCGGTGCACTCAATCTCTTCCACTTCTGGGGCAGGTCTAGGTGGATTGCCCTGGGAACCCCTACTAACAGAGTCATCAAAAAGCAGAAGAGACTGCTGCATGACTTGGGGCTCAGACTGCTTAAATGATTTGCAAGGGGTGAGGTGAAAGACTGATGGACATCGGCTGCAGGTGCCAACTGTGGTCTTTCAGCAGGAGACTGGGTGGGAGACAATGTGAAGAAACTGGATCCACTGTCAGCAACCCAATCTATTATCGCCTGTACTTGTTCAGGCCTCACCATTCGTAGAGCAGCATTAGGCCCGACCAAATACCGCTGCAGGTTTTGTCGCATACTCGCACCTGAGGAAGGGGTTTCACTTGTGCGTGTAGCTGCTACAGATCGACCACATCCTCTCCCTGCAACAGGAGATCCACCAGCAGCACTACGATCTGGGCCACGTCCCTTATTTGACGCTCTCCTCATATTTTTTGAATTTAAGATCTTGCCCTAAATGGGTGTTTAATTAATAGTAAAAAACGACAGTATGTAAAGGGTGTATCTCACACAGCCTGAACCAGACTAGGCCTCAATTAAAGATTTCTTTGCACAAAATGGCTGTATTTCAAATGGCTGTATTTCAAATGCCTGATTCAAACCCCTGTATGTGGGGGTGGGTGGGGGGGTGGTATCTCACACGGTCTGAACCAGTGTAGGCCTGAAGTAAATATATCTTTCCACAAAAAGGATGTATTTCAAATGGCTAATTCAAGCCCCTGTATGTAGAGGTAGTATCTCAGAGGGCCTGAACCTCTGTAGGCCTGAAGTAAATATATATTTGCACAAAGGCTATATTTCAAATGGCTGTATTTCAAAAGCCTAATTCAAACCCCTGTATGTAGAGGTGGTATCTCACAGGGCCTGAACCTCTGTAGGCCTGAATTCAATATTGGTGCACCAAATGGCAGTATTTAAAATCTCTGAATGTAACCCAAATGTATTAAGGGTGTATCTCACAATGACATCTGCATCAAAGGCTGCCAACTAAATTTTTGGAGCCCAAACGACTGTTTATTTAACAACTGAATTTGACAGCAGTATATAAGCCTGTAATTTCACACGTGCTGATGCTGCAAGGCCTGAAAATAGTGTTTTTTGTCAAATAAGTGTGTTTTTCAAACCCAAGAAAATGATGGGTGTATTTCTAGCTTAAATTGCATACTGACTAATACAGATGTTGTAGATTGCCCAAAAAGTCTTTTTTTGCTAACAGAATATGAATGCTGTATATATTTAACTTGAATTTAACACTTGCAGATCTGGCAAATACTGTCTTTTGAAAAAAAATGTGTGTTTTTTATCCCCAGAAAATGATAGGTGTATTTCTAGCTTAAATTGCACACTGACTAATACAGATGTTGTAGATTGCCCAAAAAGTCTTTTTTTGCTAACAGAATATGAATGCTGTATATATTAAACTTGAATTTAACACTTGCATGTCTGGCAAATACTGTTTTTTGAAGAAAAAAAAGTGTTTTTCAAACCCCAGAAAATGATGGGTGTATTTCTACCTTAAATTGCACACTGACTAATCCAGATGTTGTAGTTTGCCCCCAAAAAATGGTTATTTGCAAAGTCCCAAAAGCTCAGATGCAGTGCTGGTGCACTGAGCATGCATAAAATGGCCGCCGCCACCCACCTAACTAACAGAATTCTAAAAGTTTGTATTTTTGGTCAATGAGCTCAGGGCAGGGTAAAACGATAGTGCCCTGCACCCACACAACTATTTGTCTGTAGATCGCCGAGTTAGATTCTCTCCTATGCTCTCCCTGAAATCACAAGTCCAGCAGCATCCTCTTCCTACACTTGTAACAGCAGAGTGACGTGCAGCGCTACGTGACCCAAGCTTATATAGAGCCTGGGTCACATGCTGCTCTGGCCAATCACAGCCATGCCATTAGTAGGCATGGCTGTGATGGCCTCTTGGGGCAAGTAGTATGACGCTTGTTGATTGGCTGCTGTGCAGGCTTTCAAAAAGTGCCAAGAAAGCGCCGAACACCGAACACAAACTTTTACGAAAATGTTCGGGTTCAGGTCCGGGGTTCAAAAATCCTAAAGTTCGGTACGAACCCGAACTTAACAATTCGGGTTCTCTCAACCCTAATAATAAGTAATCAGTGGGGGAGAGAAAGAAAAATATGTTTTGGTGCCCCTTTTTTTTTTTTTGAGATACTGGACAGGTGAGACCAGAGGGGGCTGAGGACTGAGGGAGAAAAGAAAGATAATAGGACATAGGATAGGGAGGAGAAAGAGGGAGACAGCAATTGACATTGCTTAAATTAGCCCAAGGCTGATTGATCACCTAGATGATAAGTTCTTAATCTCTTAGCAGCAGCCTTTTTGGAGTAGATTTCTGCGCTCCTCTTCTTCCTCTTTGATGCTTAGGGGTGAGCTGTTTGTCCCAAGATTCGGAAGGAGGAAGGGCTGGCAGTCCCATCAGGTCCTGAACCGGATCCCAGTCCTGGATGTCAAGTGGGCCGATGTTCAGATAGTCATAGACTGTATCCAGATCCAGATGAGATGTAATGGACACTCTGTGACCCTCAAATACAAAGGTGAGGCCAAATGGGAATGTCCATCTGTAGGGAATTTTCCTTCCCCTGAGCCAATCTGTTAGGGGCTTGAGGGCTCTCCTTTTCTTAAGAGTGGTTTGAGCAAGGTCCTGGAAGACCAGAATATCATGGCCGTCCCATTTAACAGCTTGTATGTCTCTTGCTTTAGAGAGGACAGCTTCTTTTACTAGGAAGCTGAGAAATTTGCAGATGATATCTCTCGGTGGTGCTGTGGGAGCCGGCTTGGGTTTCAGGGCTCTATGGGCTCTTTCAAGCAGCACTTCATGTACCGAGTCAGGACCCAAGAGGGATAGGTAGATTTGCACAATTGTCTTAGGGATATCTCCCTGGGCAACCGTTTCAGGTATACCTCTGAAGCGCAAGTTATTGCGTCGTCCACGGTTTTCCTGATCTTCAATTGCGTTGTATATGGAGTTCAGGTTTGTTTGTACTGCCTGTAGCTTTTGTGTGACCGCAGTTTGATGTTCTATCAGGGTTATTTGTGATTCCTCCAACATCTCCACTCTGCGCCCTATATGGCGGACATCTTGTTTTATAGTGCATATATCAGCACTGAGCGGTTCCAAGGCAGAGGCTAGTGAAGAGGTCAGGGTGTCTCTCAGGTAAGAGCGGGATATCGGGAGGGTGTCGGGTTCATCCTCACCTCCCTGTGCGCCTTGAGAAGACCCTGCTTGCTTTCGGCTGGCTGAGTG
Source organism: Bufo bufo (assembly GCF_905171765.1). NCBI lineage: Eukaryota > Metazoa > Chordata > Amphibia > Anura > Bufonidae > Bufo > Bufo bufo. Next base: position 58,254,513 of record NC_053391.1, read on the forward strand.
TGGTCCCTGCTCACATAAGTAGCGGCGGATTTTTTTATAAATTTGTCCATTTCTCCACTGTTGGTGGACGATTTGGATTGATTCGCGTGTTCACCCGTTTTAGGGCCTCCAATCTTCACCATATTTCGACCAGACAGGCGGATTTGCAGGCTGAAAGGCCTTTACAGGCCTTTTCAAACGGAGCTCTAGCTTCACACGGCCATTCGGCTCAGATGCTGGCTCCGCCCCCTGTTCGTCGCATTTTGAGTCAACTGCCACTATTCACAAGCGAGGAGTGGGCATTGATGTCAGATCTCTGTAAGGTTTTAAAAAACTTTGATGAATCCACACATATGGTTAGTGGCGATAACGCTGTTTCTACTCAAACGATCACTGCTCACAATTAAGGACGATGCTCTGAATGTGGCAGACGAGGAAATGGGGGAGGAAATTACACAGTGTGATAGGCACCCCGCCTTCAGTTCGTCTTCTCAGCATGTTAGGCTGCCTTTCCAGTGACCCTTGCATTATATGTATTTTAGATAACACGGATTACTGGGTGTTCATCCTTCTCGACCCCCGCTACAAAGAGAACTACTCATCTCTCATTCCTGTGGTGGAGAGGACGAGTAAAATGGTGCAATACCAGAAGGTACTTGTTGAGAGATTGCTCCAAAATTTTCCATCTGACAACGCTGGCGGCAGAGTCCATACCTCCAGAGGAAGTGAGCTAAGGGGAACACACAGCAACCAAGGAAAGAATACAATGTGAACACACAGCAGTTCCAACAAAGGCAGGGCAACACTCTCCAAGGCAAGGGACACTTTCATGTTACCACACCAGCAACCTAACCCTGAAGCACGGCCTAGTAGTACAAGGAGGGAAAAGTTTTCGAAGATGGTGAAGGAATGCATAGCAGACCGTGTCAGCGTCCTAAATGATCCCTCAGTGCTTTACAACTACTGGGTGTCCAAGCTGGACACATGGCACGAACTTGCGCTCTATACCTTGGAGGTGCTGGCCTGTCCTGCCGCCAGCGTTTTGTCTGAGCGTGTATTTAGTGCTGCTGGTGGCATTATAACAGATAAGCGTATCCGCTTGTCCACTGGAAATGCTGACAGGTTGACTCAGATAAAAATGAACAAGGCCTGGATTGCCCCTGACTTCTCAACTCCACCAGAGGAGAGCTGAGCTGATGATGAACATAAAGGCAATTTCAATTTATCATTTATAATGTACTCAATCTACTGTAGTGTATTCCCATGCACCTTTTCCACCACAATAAAGAGCATATGGTTGAATCTTGTTTTCTCCTCCTCCTCCAGATTGTATATATATTCCCTCCACTCTTATTTTTTTTATAGGGTGAGCTCAACTGCAGGCCCTCAACTCAAATTTTTTTTAAATGGTCTGTTGAATAGCATGCACTTGCATTCAATGTTTTAGAGAGTCATCTCACCTGCAGGCACTCACATACAGTGTTTTACAGCATGTGCTCACCTGCAGGCACTATCATATAATGTTTTAGAGCATCAGCTCACCAGCAGGCACTCACATATAATGTTTTGGAGCATCAGCTCACCAGCAGGCCCTCACCCCTAATGTTTTAGAGGGTCAGCTCTGTCACTTTTTGACCTTTTCCAATGGACCAGGCACCCTCCCCTCTTCAGAGCAGGGGGTGCCTGGTTGTCTTCCATTGACTTCTATTATATTCGAGTGCTCGGCCGAGCACACAAATATAGCAATGTGTTCAGGCCAAACACCTAAACACCCGAATACTTTGGTGCTCGATAATCACTAGTAATTTACTGATAGTAGAGTCCCTTTAAGCTAAGCAATCAAACCCGTGGGAGTCATGTATGAAATTAGCATAAAAGCTGTGTCTGTTACATATCTAAATTTTCTTAAGAATTGATACATCCCAGAATAAATCATATAATGGAACAATGTTAAATGGCAATATGCAGTGATATCCATTTAAGACTGAAAGCTTTGCAGTAGTGGTGAATTAACCTTTGACTATATCATAAATTGTATTATATATGTGATGCTTTAAAGACCTAAGGGTTATTTTATGCTATTCTGTGTCAATCCAATTTAATGGAGGCAACAATTAAGTAGCATTAATGTCTAATGTAATGGCTTTTTACATTTTGTCAAGAAATATATTCACTTGACAAATGTAAATCTATGTTGAAGCATTGTTTGGCTCTTCTCCACAGTACTGGAGTTTTGCTTCAGCTATAATGTAGTAAACACACTGGCCACAATTTATGGAGTATACAAAAATGTCATCATTAAAAAAGAAAAAAACATTAGTCAGATATAAAATGTACCTTATATGAATTGTCCTTCTGGTCTTTCCTTTTTCATTATTTGTCTTTTTCTTCCTTATATACATAACAGAAATGTAGATTTCTGTGGAATACCATTTATTGGAAAGAAGGAAAAAATTCAATATTTTGGATCAGTAGGGAGTCTGTGAGCAGCCTACTTAAGGCATTGTTTTCTGACCTAGAAGACATGCTAATTCTTGACATGGAAGCCATATGCTCCTGGTCATTAAGAAAGCTATCTTGAGGCTTTGGAACTTCAGTATCTTTTTTGGGGAATATTGAAGACTCTATTAAGAACAAGAAGATTGTCATTAGAGATGAGGCAATTTAATAAAAGTTTGATTTGGCTAATTCGCCGAATTTCAGAAAAAAGTTTGCTTTGTGACGAATTACTTTGTCATGAAGCACATTTTTTTGTAAGTAGCGGGTGCAATGACAGGGAGCTGGGCTGGCCACCGCCATCTTGCTTGAAGATCTCAGCCGAAATCCTGTGTGGCGTGAGATTACATCATCACGCCAGCTGGGGTGATGATGTAATCTCGTGCCGCACAGGATTTTGGACGAGGTTTTCAAACAAGATGGAGGGTGGCAGCCTGTTGCGAGCAAATGGAGGAGGTAAGTTTTATTTATTTTTTATACTATTTCAGGTTAAATCGATTTGCTGACACGAAGCATGAGGAAATTAGGCTTCTAGACAAAACGATTTTATTTTGAAATTCACATCAAATTCCACTTTGTGGGATTCGCTTCACTCATCTCTAATTGTCATGACTCACTGGTAAGCATAGATATCTTGCATCATGGGGGCCATGAGTGTCAAGTGAACCCGACACTACATCTATATGGAGTTTTCTTATACTACCACTGTTTGTGTAAATTTCCTCCAGGTTCTCTGGTTTCCCCCCATGCCACGTCCATAATCTTCTGTTGAGGATAATTAGCTTTCTGTGGAAATGGCCAAATGTGTCTTTGCAACCAAAAGAAACAGAGTGCCATCAATATTGCAGCTATATGGTAATCTCGTTACTCAGAAACCCTCAGGACCTATAGTAGGGCAGAATTGCAAAACCTGATAGTCATAAGAAATATATATGTCAATATATACATAAACACTGGGAGACAACAAGATACTGAAATAAATTCACCAATTGATGACAATAACTAAATAATGATTACCATGGATGAAGGTAATGGAAGTCCAACAGTGGAGCAGGTCGGTGATGGTAATGGGGAAAAGTTTGAGAGGATGAGTGGCATTGAACAGAAATAAAAATATCTTGAACTGACAGCGTTCTGCAATACAATCACCGCGCAACAATGATTTTGCTAATGAGAGAAAAACATGTGATTTATACTAAAATGAGCGCGCTGATTCCAAATATGAACTCGGAATTTGCCTGACACGTCTAGATTTTAAGTTATACGTGCAAATCCTATTCAGTTATAATATTAATGCATTATATTGGAGATATTCCAATAGACATGTCCAGACCTGTTCGGACGCACTCAGCCTGATGTCAGCAGTAAGTATATAGGGCAAGCTGGACAGATTTTGATAAAGTGATATGTCATAGTGCTATCAGTTTTGAAACTTAAGATGGATAAATGCAAATATGTTAACGA
>NC_053391.1:58258651-58381823 GCF_905171765.1 Bufo bufo
CGACCGTTATTTGATGCTCTCCTCATATTTTTCAAATTAAGGATCTTGCCCTAGATAGGTGTTTAATTAGTAGTAGAATAGAACGACAGTATGTAAAGGGTGTATCTCACAAGGCCTGAACCAGACTAGGCCTCAATTAAAGATTTCTTTGCACAAAATGGCTGTATTTCAAATGCCTGATTCAAACCTCTGTATGTGGGGGGGTATCTCACACGGTTTGAAGCAGTGTAGGCCTGAAGTAAATATATCTTTCCACAAAAAGGATGTATTTCAAATGGCTGTATTTCAAATGGCTAATTCAAACCCCTGTATGTAGAGGTAGTATCTCACAGGGCCTGAACCTCTGTAGGCCTGAAGTAAATATATCTTTGCACAAAATGGCGGTATTTAAAATGGCTGTATTTCAAATGCCTAATTCAAACCCCTGTATGTATAGTGGGGATCACAAACGCCCTGAATCAGTGTAGGCCTGAAGTTTATATATCTTTGCACAAAAAGGCTGTATTTCAAATAGCTGTATTTCAAATGCCTGATTCAAATCCCTGTATGTAGGGGGTATCTCACACGGTCTGAACCAGTGTAGGCCTGAAGTAAATATATCTTTGCACAAAAAGGCTGTATTTCAAATGGCTAATTCAAACCCCTGTATGTAGAGGTAGTATCTTAGAGGGCCTGAACCTGTGTATTTATTTATTTATTAATTATTTATTAATTATGCAAATTTATTTTTAGAGGTGGGAAAACACTATTGTATTCACCGAGTACTTTCAAAAATACATCAAGCACGTTTTGTTTTGGGGGCAGTTTATTGATGATGTTAGGAGTCTCAATAATAATGATATAGGTATGAAATTTACCTCAGAGATACATCATATCACGTTAACGTTCTTGGACCTGAGAATCTCCATAGATCCTGGTGGCCGCATCAATACGGAAGTTTACCGTAAACCAACGTCCACAAATAACCTGCTACACTGGCAGAGCTATCATCCTCTGCCTCTGAGAAGAGGGATACCTGTTGGACAGTATATAAGGGCACGTCGAAATTGCTCAAGTGACTCTGCATTCCTCAAGGAATGTGACACACTGTATGATAGATTCCATCAAAGAGGATACCCCAAAAATACATTACATAAAGCCTTCTACAGAGCAAAAAATACCCCCCGTCCTGACCTATTGAGTGGCACAAGAAAAACTGATACCACAGCCATCATTATGTGCATTGGCACTTTTGATCTTTAACATCGCAGGGTTTTTAAAATCCTGGCATGTTTTTCAAACTCATAGTGACCTGAGCGAGGCCCTATTGCAGAAACCGAGTGTCATGTATCGTAGAGGTAAGAACCTCAAAGACCAGCTAGTGCACAGCTTTCACAGTAAGGACCCCCCCAAAACAATGTGGTTGAGATCCAATGTAGTGGGAAGTCACCCGTGTGGTAGATGCAGTTTTTGTCCCTACATCAAGAAGACTAAAGTTTTTATAAATCCATTGAACAATAAAAAATATGAGATCAGGCAATTTATTAATTGTCAAACAACGGGCATAGTGTATGTGGCCCAGTGTCCCTGTCGCAAACTGTATCTTGGCAAAACATCACAAGAATTTCGTTGGCGGATCTGCCAGCATATAAGCAGCATTAACACCAAGTCTGACACCCCTATATCTAGGCATGTAAGGACCTTCCACAAGGGAGACCCCGGTTGTTTAAGCTTCTGGGGTGTGTGCAAAAAGACGCTTGGAGCACGCAGAGGGAATTTGGATAGAATTCTCCTCCAAGAGGAAACAAGATGGATTTACCGTCTTGACAGTCTCAGTCCAAAAGGCCTCAATGAAGGCTTTACTTTTTCTTCATTTTTAGAATGATTACCTGCACGGTTTTATTTAATATGATCAATATGTAGTTTGGTGAGCAGAAGTAAACGCTGTTATGGGGTAGTATACTTACCATCAGATGTGGTGAGACCTTAGTGCTTACCCACTGCGCCATGCATGTGACCATTCTTGGTGTGAGACGTTGGCAAAGTATCACCATTACTATGTAATGTAACTTGCGGTAGTTCTAGTCCACACACATGTCCAGTGATACCAAAAATCAAGTGCAAACGCAGGCGCAGTGATGCAGAGTGGTAAGTCTTGTATTTTAAGTGTAAGGGCAGGCGAAGTAAGGGATATGCATCCACCGTTAAAATAAGTGCAAGCACAGGCGCATTAATGAGTGGATATGTTCGGATTGTTCTAAGTTTCTGCGCAGTCGCACCAAGGTGGAGCGATTTGTTAATCGAGGTGTTGGAAATGAAGGAGAGAATTTTTATTTTTGTTTAAATTTTTTTCTCTTTTTTAAGTACACACCTAGGCGCACTATAAGAGAGGCGCCCGCCCCAGCCACATTCTAAGTCCCCGTGCAGTCGCAGAGCCCAGATATAATGGTCTGGTAAGGTAAGGCTTGGTGCAGGGGGCGTGTGTGGAGCGTCAGAGGCAACTTACAGGCCGTTCATTGGCTACTTGCATCTATCTGATACTCACCTACCAGTGCACTCTAAAGTGATTGGTCTTGGTAACACGCCTCCAATCACGTGACTGCCTTTTTAAGGTCCTCAAACAGCGTTTCATTAAATTCTGTCCGTTACCCCTGATGAAGCCAGATTAGCTGGCGAAACATGTTGAGGGACAGTCTCATGTTTTAGGTTCTGAGATCTTTGTCAGTGTCAGCCTTCAGTAAGATTTCTATAGCAAGTCTTCAACACATTTAGTGTCTGCATGTGGAATCTTCCATGGCAAAATAAATAGTACGATACTATATGTGTCTTTGAATACAGAAATATAGTGTGTGAATGAATGGGATGTGCACCTCAGGCTCACATGCTAGCTAGGACATTACTGCTGAAATACTGACAGGACATCAGAAAGTTTCCCTCTGTATAGCTGCGTAATTTCAACAGAACCGCACATGATAGGGTTATTGGTTACTTACTCAGGGCCCCCCATAACTTCCCCATTTTCCCCCATCCAAGTACCATCCCAATATAACACCACACACTTTGCTTGGATTAAATCGGCCACAGCCGTTTTATTAATAAAATAAATACATCCATAAATAATAATAACATTAAAATTAACATTAACCCTTGACGACGGAGATCGTAGAAGCCCCAAAATGTTACCATCCACAAGAAGCCAACCTGGCAACTCCATCTTGCCTCCAGCCGTTAGACACCAACTGATGGACGCCTTCTCCAATTAACCAAGTACCTGAAACTATGAGAGTCCAGCCCCACCATCGAGGCCCTCCCATTTCCATTACCGTCATATACCACCAGCTTCTATGATCTCCCACCGCCACGACTGCCGCGACATGTAGCACTGCCCTATATATTGCACAACCACAAAACCTTAGGGTGGGAGGGAGGGAGTTTGATTCCAACAAAATGGCGCCGGCTGACTGCCGGTCACCTCTATTTAATCCCTAAACTCCTCCTACCTAATCACCCTAACCACACCTCCCCACCCCAGTTTAACTAACTCCAACCCAGGCCCTTCCTACCAAAACCCATCATGACAGCCTCCCCTTACCTGGCGTCCTAGTCCGGCCTCTCTCAACTTCTGAACAATACAAATGCACTATATAGAAATTATATTATAGGTATATTACACCCCTGCCTCAATCATTTTTTTTTGGGGGGCAAATGGTATATCCCACCAGTTGCAATTAGTTATTCCAATAGTGTTTGTCCCTCTATATAGCTGCGGTATCGCAGCAGAACGACACACAACTGCTGCACAATACAAATGCACTATAATATACTTTCTATGTTAGAAAGTATATTACAAGTATATCACACCCCTCAGTATGTCACACCTATCGATAGCACACCAGTCCTTAAAATAACTTTTGTGGCCCTATTAGCTAGCGTTTGGTGTCTCAAACAGTCTGTCCCTGCTTCACAGGGCAACCTCTCCCTACACTGGCAAAAGACTGAATGTAAAATGGCGGCCAGATCAAGTTCATTTATAGGGTAGGGGGTGTGTCCATGTGCTGAAACGTCTCAATTGGCTGTCCTGTCCCACCTGATGGATGTGTCATGGGTCAAAGTTCGGCGCAATGCAAAAGAATATGACGCCGGCAGACATCGCCATATGTTCGCATGTTTGGCAAATCGTGAACGAGCAAAGTTTGCCACGGAACGACCGCACAGTGAACCGCAAGTCCATCTCTCAAAATGGGTATATGCATTTCTTTGTGGGAAGAGTATAGCTAAGAACTGAATTATTTCACATACACTGCCTATGCAACTTGTGGTTTTATTTTATATAAATATCTGCTGTACTGTTTGGTATTTGTATGTAACTCTATCCTGTATGATGAAAAAGCATAACAACTGCTTTATTTGATGTTATGGTATGGATTCTACTAGAGGTGAGCAAATCAATTCTGTTTCTGCTAAATTTGAGAGAGTAAATGCTAACACTGAACTAAGCAGAACAATGATTTGCTCAATTGCTTATATTTTTCCCAGAAACTTCAAACAGCATTGGCTGGACTACATTGCTCATCATGCATACTAACCATACTTTTAGGCTACTTTCACACCTGCGTTTGGTGCGGATCCGTCTGGTATCTGCACAGACGGATCCGCACCAATGCAAACGCTTGTATCCGTTCAGAACGGATCCGTTTGCATTACCATGAACAAATTATAATGCATGATAATGCAAACGGATCCGTTTTGACTTTACATTGAAAGTCAATGGGGGACGGATCCGTTTGAAAATTGAGCCATACTGTGTCAACTTCAAACAGATCCGTCCCCATTGACTTGCATTGTAAGGCTTCTTTCACACTAGCGTTCGGGGCTCCGCTTGTGAGCTCCGTTTGAAGGCTCTCACAAGCGGCCCCGAACGGATCCGTCCAGCCCTAATGCATTCTGAGTGGATGCGGATCCGCTCAGAATGCATCAGTCTGGCAGCGTTCAGCCTCCGTTCCGCTCAGCAGGCGGACACCTGAACGCAGCTTGCAGAGTTCGGGTGTCCGCCTGGCCGTGCTACTTTCACACCTGCGTTTGGTGCGGATCCGTCTGGTATCTGCACAGACGGATCCGCACCAATGCAAACGCTTAGATCCGTTCAGAACAGATCCGTTTGCATTACCATGAACAAATTATAATGCAAACGGATCCGTCCAGACTTACAATGTAAGTCAATGGGGACGGATCCGTTTGAGGTTGCCACTATATGGCTCAATTTTTAAACGGATCCGTCCCCCATTGACTTTCAATGTAAAGTCAAAACTGATCCGTTTGCATTATCATGAACAAAAAAAAAAAAAAAATTTTTTTTTTTTGTTCATGGTAATGCAAACGGATCCGTTCTGAACGGATCTAAGCGTTTGCATTATAGGTGCGGATCCGTCTGTGCAGATACCAGACGGATCCGCACCTAACGCAGGTGTGAAAGTAGCCTAAGTCTGGACGGATACATTTGCCTCCGCACGGCCAGGCGGACACCCGAACGCTGCAAGCTGCGTTCAGGTGTCCGCCTGCTGAGCGGAACGGAGGACAAACGGAGCCAGACTGATGCATTCTGAGCGGATCCGCCTCCACTCAGAATGCATTAGGGCTGGACGGATCCGTTCGGGGCCGCTTGTGAGAGCCTTCAAACGGAACTCACAAGCGGAGCCCCGAACGCTAGTGTGAAAGTAGCCTAAGTGGTCTTACTAAGGAGAAAGAGCACCCCCAGGACCCTTACAAAGACTATTCAACTAATCAGGGTAATTTTCTCTTCAGGCTCAGTTTTCCTCAGTTTGAAAAAAGAATTGGCTTGCATGTCTCATGCAGAGAAGTGTAAGGCCCCTTTCACACGAGCAAGTATTCCGCGCGGATGTGATGCGGGAGGTGAACGCATTGCACCCGCACTGAACACCGACCCATTCATTTCTATGGGGCTGTGCACACGAGCAGTGATTTTCACGCATCGCTTATGCGTTGCGTGAAAATCGCAGCATGCTCCTCTTTGTGCGTTTTTCACGTAACGCAGGCCCCATAGAAATGAATGGGGTTGCGTGAAAATCGCAAGCATCCACAAGCAAGTGCGGGTGCGGTGCGATTTTCACGCATGGTTGCTAGGAGACGATCGGAATGGGGACCCGATCATTATTATTTTCCCTTATAACATGGTTATAAGGGAAAATAATAGCATTCTGAATACAGAATGCATAGTAAAACATCGCTGGAGGGGTTAAAAAAAAATGTAAAAAAATTTAACTCACCTTAATCCACTTGTTCGCGCAGCCCGGCATCTCATTCTGGCTTCATCTGATCTCTGTGCAGCAACAGGATCTTTGGTGACGTCATTCTGGTCATCACATGATCCATCACCATGGTAAAAGATCATGTGACGTACCATGTGATGACCGGAGTGACGTCATCAAAGGTCCTGTAGCTGCACAGAGATCAGATGAAGACAGAAGGAGATGCCGGCATCGCGAACAAGTGGATTAAGGTGAGTTAATTTATTTATTTTTTTTAACCCCTCCAGCGATGTTTTACTATGCATTCTGTATTCAGAAGGCTATTATTTTCCCTTATAACCATGTTATAAGGGAAAATAATACTATTTACAGAACACCGATCCCAAGCCCGAACTTCTGTGAAGAAGTTCGGGTTTGGGTACCAAACACGAGCGATTTTTCTCACGCGAGTGCAAAACGCATTACAATGTTTTGCACTCACGCAGAAAAATCGCGGGTGTTCCCGTAACGCACCCGCACATTTTCCCGCAACGCCTGTGTGAAAGAGGCCTAATAAAGGGATAGTTTGTACTCTTATTCTTTCAGGGTACTTTCACACTAGTGGCAGGTAACTCTGTCAGGCTGTTCCGGTGGGTGAACAGCCTGTCGGATCCATCTTGCCGCTAGTTCACGTGTGCCCCCGGACTGCCGCTCCGTCTCCATTGACTATAATGGGGGCGGGGGCGGAGTTCCGACGGCAGCACGGCAACGCACACCAAGAGGCAACCGGACTAAAAGTACTGCATGCGTTTGAGTAGACACAGAAGTGGCATGGTTACATTAATAATAGCTTTATCACCGCTCACCATCTGTGTTGATTTATCAAAGTTGCATAAAACCTCACAGAGGTCAGACATCCATGCCCACTCGTCGCTTGTGAAGAGCGGAAGCTGACTGGAAAGGCGACGACCATGTTGCAGCTGGTATTCCACTACTGTACTGCCCTCTTCTGCTCACAAAGCCTTGCCAACATGTGGAACGTGGAGTTCCAGCGCGTGCTCACGTCGCACAACAGTCAGTAAGCTGACAAATGCAAACGCTGCTGCAGCATTGCCAGACCGGGAGAAGCTGCTGATGACTTGCGTAAATGGGCACACACGCGGCGCACCTTCACCAGAAGCTCAGGCAAATTGGGATAGGTTTTGAGAAACCGCTGAACCACTAGATTGAACACGTGGGCTAGGCATGGTATGTGTGTGAGCTTGCCTCCAAAGCCGCCACCAAGTTACGGCCATTAACAGACACAACCATGCCTGGTTGTAGGTTGAGTGGCGAGAGCCACAGCTCTGCGACGGTGTGCTGTTTTTAACCTAAAGCAGATCAGTTTAAGCAGGGTCTGTTGCTGCTTCCCCACTGCAGTGCTGCTCTGCTTCCAGCTACTGACTGATGGCTGACTGGTGCTGCAAGATGATAATTCAGAGGTGGAAGTGAAGGAGGAGGCGGAGGAGGAGAGGTTGCAGCCACTAACGTAGGTGGCGGCGAAAACTCTGATCAACATAGGGCCCGCAATCCTTTGCATCGGTAGCACCTGTGTCATGCCAGGGTACGACTTGCTCCAGGCCTCCACATCGTTCATCCAGTGGGCCATCAGGGAAATGTAGTGTCTCTGGCCAAAAGTACTTGTCCATGGGTCAGTCGTTAAGTGAACCTTACCAATACCTGCGTTGGTCAGGGGACGGGTGATGTTACGGGACACATGCTGGTGTAAGGCTGGGACTGCACACCGTGAAAAATATTGGGGGCTGTGGACAGAGTACCAATAGACAGCCTCCGCCATCAGGCTGCGGAAAGCCTCAGTGTCCACAAGCCTAAATGGCAACATTTCCAGGCCAAGAAATTTGGAAAGGTGCGCATTTAGTGCTATGGTCTGTGGGTGGATGGCTGGGTATTTGATCTTTCTTTCAAAGGCCTGGGGAATAGACATCTGTACGCTGCGCTGGGACCCAGAAGTGGATGTGCTAGCTGATCGTGCTGCTAAGGTCCAGGCGCATGGCGGGAGGCATCCGGGCCTGCATCTTGGACAGGGGATTGGACAGCACGTGACATAGGGGAAGAGGAGGCAATGGTGTGACCCGCAGACAATGGTTGTGGACCCAGGCTCTCGCCCCACCTATTATGGTGGTGGTGAGGTCGCTAGTATTTATGCCCCTGCTCATTTTGGTACGGCACAGGTTGAAAAGCACAATTTTTCTATCGTCCGCACTTTTCTAAAAAAAACACCAGACTGCAGAACACCTACCCCTTGGTAAGTGAGATTGCCGTAAGGGGGTGATCTGGGGAACAGTTGCAGGCCTGTTTGGTGTGGCCTGCCTTCTCCCTTTTGCCACCCCACTGCCTCTTCCAGTGGTGCTTCGGATCCCTCCCCCTCTGTACTGCTGTCCTCGCTCGGCTTGCCACCTTCCCAAATTGGGTCGGTGACTTCATCGTCCAACACCTCCTCTTCCACTTCCTCATTCATCCTCCTGACTTGATGACCTAACAATAACATCAGTTATTGACAACTGTGGCTCATAATCATTATCCACCTAGTGAAACACTAATTGCCGTTCCCCACCGTCATCTTGGGTAAGAGTGAGGATTCTGTTGACCAGACTCTTGGCTACTGAGACTGGACTTTGTGGAAGACAGGGTGGTGCTTAACCAACTGGAGGCATTATCTGCTGCAATCCGACCGACCACCTGGTCGCACTGGTCTGACTTCGAGAGTGGTGTCCTGCGCCACCCTCCAAATTGGGACATGAAGCTAGGTATCGTGGATGAGTGTGTTTCTTGTGCTCTGGCAGCAGGCACAGTTTCACCGCGCCCAGGGCCACGGCCTCTGCATGCACCATCAGCAGCACGGCCACTTCCCCGTCCCTTACTGCTCGCCTTGCGCATATTAAATAGTATATATGCTTGCAATTATGTCACAAGTACAGTAGTGCAGGTTTTGTAAGTGTATGTGCAAATAAAGCACACAGAATGTCACAAATATTTTTAGGATGCGCACACATTAAACAGGAGGTATATAGCAAGTAATGTCGCTGTCACCACCGCCTAATAAAAAATTACACTAAATTAATGTCACTGATATTTAGGATGGGCAAACGTTATACAGAAGATGTAGCGCAGGTAATGTAACTGTCCGTCTACAGAAAAAGTACATTGGATGTCACAGATATTTTTAGGCTGCACACACATTACACAGGAGATGTAGAGCAGATAATGTCGCTGTCACCAGCGGCGAAAAAAAATGACACTGAATGTCACTGATATTTTGGATGCGCTAACGTTATACTGAAGATATAGTGCAGGTAATGGCGCTGCCACCAGCAGCAAAAAAATTTGACTGAATGTCACTAATATTTTCGGATACGCAAACGTTATACAGGAGTTGTAGTGCAGGTAATGTAGCTGTCCACAGCAGATACAGTCTAGAGAAAAAGTACACTGGATGCCACCGAAATTTTTAGGCTGCGCACACATTACACAGGAGATGTAGCTCAGATAATGTCGCTGTCACCAGCTGCGAAAAAAATTACACTGAATGTCACTGATATTTCGGATACGCAAACGTTATACAGGAGATGTAGCGCAGGTAATGTAACTGTCCGCAACTGACACCGTCTACAAAAAAAGTACACTGGATGTCAAAGATATTTTTAGGCTGCGCACATGTTAGACAGGAGATGTAGCGCTGATAATGTGGCCAAACAATTGCAAGCTATTTAGCGCAGATTGAGCTAAAAATATATATTGCTGCCGCACACAACAATAGTCTTTAAAAGGACTTTTGGGTTTATAGCAAGTATAAAAGCTAAAATATTTCTATTTCACTCCCTACACTGTCTCTCCCTTCTGCTCTCCAGCTCTCCCTGACTAAGACTGAACCGAACATGTGTCATCAGGTGCTATATATCACCCGATGACGCGTTCCAACCGGCCAATCACTGTAATGTCAGTAGCCAACATGGCTACGGCATTACAGTGAATGACAGTACTTAGCTGCATGTTTATTGGCTGCATAGCAGCCAATAAACGTGCAGGAAGGAGACTCAAACATCGTGCTCGAGCACACGCGGTATTCTGCCGAACATCTCGATGCGCCGAGCATCGCGATGTTTGAGTAAAATTTGTGTTCGGCCGAGCATGCGCGCCCAACACTAGTGACAACTTAATTCTCCTACCTTGTGAACTAAATAAAACATCCAAATCTTTGCTCGGATCAATAGTAAGTAAAGAACTAATATGAGGAGAAGATTAAAATTGCGGCACTCACAAGATTCTTTTGCAGTCTCTTTCTCTTTAAAACATATTTGCTGGTGAGTGCCGCAATTTTTTTCTTCTCCTCACATTACAAGTAGAGATGGCCTTGCGATTCACCCGGCGGTCGTTTCACGGCAAACTTTGCTCGTTTGCGGTTCGCTGGCGCCATATTCTTTTACATTGTAAAGAACTTTGACCCATGACACATCAAACAGGTGGTACAGGACAGCCAAATGAGACAGTTCAGCACATGGACATACCCCCTACCTTATAAATAAACCCAATCTGGCCGCCATTTTATATTCAGTCTTTTGCCAGTGTAGGGAGAGGTTGTTGTGTGGAGCAGGGACAGACTGTTAGGTACACCAAACGCTAGCTAATAGGGGCACAAAAGTCATTTTAAGGACTGGTATAGGCGTGCTATTGATAGGTGTGACTTACTGAGGGGTGTGATATATTTATAATATACTTTCTAAGTATATTATAGTGCATTTGTATTGTGCAGCAGTTGTGCACGGTTCTGCTGCGATACTGCAGCTACACAGAGTGACAAACGCTATTAGAACAAATAATTTCTACTGGTGTGATATACAAGTTGCCCCCCAAAAAACTTATTGAAGCAGGGGTGTTATATTCCAATAATATACTTTCTATATAGTGCATTTAGGTAGTGCAGCATTTGTTTGCGGTTTTGCTGCATTACCGCAGCTACACAGAGTGACAAACGCTATAGGAACAAATAATTTCTACTGGTGTGATATATTAGATGTCCCCCAAAAAAGGGATTGAAGCAGGGGTGTTATATACAAATAATATACTTTCTATATAGTGCATTTAGGTAGTGCAGCATTTGTTTGCGGTTTTGCTGCGCTACCGCAGCTACACAGAGTGACAAACGCTATTGTAACAAATAATTTCTACTGATGTGATTTACCAGTTGCCCCCCAAGAAAGCTGATTGAAGCAGGGGTGTTATATACTAATAATATATATTCTATATAGTGCATTTTAGGTAGTGCAGCATTTGTTTGCGGTTTTGCTGCGTTACCTCAGTACACAGAGTGACAAACGCTATTGTAACAAATTATTTCAACTGGTGTGATATACTAGTTGCCCCCTAAAAAAACTGATTGAAGCAGGGGTGTGATATACCAAGAATATACTTTCTATATAGTGCATTTAGGTAGTTCAGCATTTGTTTGCAGTTTTGCTGCGTTACCGCAGCTACGTAGAGTGACAAACGCTATTGAAACAAATAATTTTTACTGGTGGGATATACCAGTTGCCCCCCAAAAAAAACTGATTGAGGCAAGGGTGTGATATACCTTTTACCACAAATACTGCTCTTCTATAGGGACTTTTGTCACAGGGAAATTTTGAAAATGACAGGCAGAGGAAGAGGCAGGCCATTCCGCAGGGGTGGTAGGGGTCGGGCACCAGGCCGGAGCCTAAGTGGAAAGTTGCAGAAGGTGCGTGTGATTACGTCAAAGGATGCACCAGACTTGGTTGAGTGGCTCACTCAGCCTTCCGCTTCTGCACCCTCCTCATCCTCTCTATCTGCACTCTCTTCACTCTCTGATGTGTGAACCCCCAAAGACACCACCACCAGCATATCCCCTCCGCTCAAGTCAGAGGAATTATTTTCCCATGCATTCCAAGACCTCACTGATGCGCAGCCATTCTTGGCATTGGATCAGGAAGAGAAAGTAACAACGGTCGCCACCCAGCAGTCTGATGACAGAACCCAGATCAGCCCAAGGAGGGTTGTCCCCGCTGTTGCTGCTTACTCCGAGATCTCTAATGTCAGTGGTGGTGAAGGTGACGATGATGAAGTGTCGATGGACGATACGTGGGTGCCCACAAGAGAGGAAGAGGAGAGGAGTTAAGAGGGAGAGACGGAGCAGCAGATAGGGAAGAGAAGGAGGAGAAGCAGACAGAACTTACAGTGCACATCAGGCAAAAAGCAGACTGCTAATGTATCTGGAACGAGCCATCCACCATGCATGGTCACATCTTGCGCTCCCAGGACGCCGTCACATAGATCCGCAGTGTGGGCTTTTTTTAACGTGCCAACTGCTGACAATAGTGGTGCCATCTGCAGCCTGTGCTGTCAACGCATAAGTCGCAGTAAGCCCAACACTCACCTAGGGACGGCCGCCTTAAGAAGGCACCTGGCCTCCCTTCACCTAGCCCAGTGGGAGAAACACTGTCATAACACACAAAGCCACACTCCCGGCACTCCACGTCCTGCACCTTCCCCTAATCCTCTCTCCTCCCATTTGTCCTCGACTCCACCTTCCACCGTGCTGTCGTCGCGTTCATTTGGCAAAAGGCAGGTTTCCGTGGCCCAAATGTTAGAGTGAAAAAAATTGATGACGCCTGATAACTCTCTTGCCTAATGGCTGACCGCTGGCTTGTCGGAACTGCTAGCCCGCCAACTACTGCCGTATAAACTGGTGGACTCTGAGGTCTTTAGAAAATGTGTGGCCATTGGCACACCGCAAATATTTCTTCCAGAAGGGCATCCCAGAGCTATATGGCCACATTCAGTGGCAAGTGAATGTATCTCTGGCACACAGTGTTGGTGCCAAGATACATCTGACCACAGACACGTGGTCTAGAAAACACGGGCAGGGAAGGTACATACATAACTTTTACTGCATACTGGGTGAACCTTTTGATGGCCGTCAAGCATGCAACCCGTGGCACCCATGTGGATTTGGTGTTACCGAAATGGATTGCATGCAGGCCTGCCTCTTCTTCTCTTCCTCGGCTGACTCCTCCTTTTCCACTGCTACCGCCTCTTCCGCTGCGCCCCCTAAGCTCCCCAGAACCTATTTGACATGCCAGGTGAGACGTTGCCATGCTGTGCTGCGGCTGTTGTGCCTGGAAGCCAAGAGCCACACAGGTCCTGCACTCTTTTCAGCTTTGCGGTCACAGGCCGAACAGTGGCTAACCCCTCTCAATTTGACAGTTGGTAAAATGGTGCGCAACAACGGTGTCAATCTGCTGAGAGCGCTGAAACAGGGCAAAATGACACACATGCCGTAAATGGCACACATCCTGAACTTAGTCGTGCAGCTATTCGTTGCCAAATACCCTGGGTCCAGGACATCTTGCGACAGGCCAGTAAAATCTCTGGCCAATTTAGAAGATCTTACACAGCCATTGCTCGCCTTTCTGACATTCAGCGGCGACACCACTTGCCCGTCAGATGTCTGATTTGTGACTCCCGACGTGCTGGAACGTATATGCTTGATAGGCTGCGACAGCAGAAACGTGCAGTTAACGACTACCTGTACGAACTCTGTGGCAGGTTCTGGGTAGCTTGTTTTTTTTCACCACGCCAGTGGCTGCTCATGTGCGACTCATGCAGACTCCTGCCACCATTTTATGAGATCACCAAACTGGTCAGTCGCAGCTAGGGTGCCATCAGTGACATTGTTACTTACGCCTTCTTTCTGGAGCGTGCATTGTGTCATGTCATTGTTTAAGCCATCGAGGAGCAGGAGCAGGAAGATGAGGAAGTCACAATGCTGGATGAATTACCATGGGGGCTACTCCATCTGAGACAAGTCAACAGAAGTCTGAAGAGGAGTCAGAGGAGGATGGTTCCGGAGCGGAGGAGGAGCAAGAAGGGCATGCTTTAAACTTTTCTGCGATCCCTGGTGTTGTCCGTGGCTGGGGAAAGGAGACCGAGGATGACATTATCCTGGATGATGAACAGGAGCCAGGCCACTCCACCGCTTCCAATTTAGTGCAAATAGGGGCCTTCATGCTCCAGTGTTTGAAGAGGGACCCCCGTATAAAAAGCATAAAGGGCAAGGACCAGTACTGGGTGGCAATGTTCTTAGACCCCAGGTACAAACACAAAATGGCGGACATGTTACCAGCATCACAGAGGGCTGTCAGAATGCAGCACTTCCAGGCCTTGCTTCAAGAAATGCTGCATTCCGCTTTTCCGAGTGCTGGCACAGGAATATCCACTCACAGAGAAACAGTTGCGGGTACCAATCCAACAGTGCATGCAAGAAGAGCGCGGTTTGATGATGTGTTGGTCACTTCGGATATGAGATCATTCTTGCAGCCAACCCATCGACAGCCGCCTTCCAAATCCAGCCTCAGGGAATGCCTGAACCGACAGGTGTCTGACAACATTGGGTTAATGGCCGATGTGGAAACTGAGAAGCGAGGAACCCCTTGACTACTGGTTGTGCAGGCTTGACCTGTGGCCAGAGCTGGCACAATTTGCCATGGAACTCTTGGCTTGCCACTCTTCGAGTGTCCTCGGTGAAGTAAGAGCCGGTATTTTATCTGTCAGAAACAGCTATTGCTACAGATGTAGCAGGGTTAGCACTCCAGCTCTTAACTCAAATTTCTTAACTCATCGCGTTATCTGGAGACAAAAGCCATTGAAAAGCAATTGAAGGTGTTTGCTTAGATTAGATAACACAACTCAGAAATCTCAGAAAACAGGAGTGTTAACTCTACTCCATCCGTAATTGACTCCTTGAGATTTAGCATAGCTGTCATAGCTGATCCGGGATGGCTCTTACTGGGAGTAGTCAAAGTGCTGGGTGGGTGACTACTTCCCATGTTCCAGGCTGGGTTTTGCCAGGCATAAAAACCAGCCAGCACTGCCAGGTGTGTAGATTTACCTCCCTCTGACAGTGAAGCTCAGGAGTCTGTGTGCGGTGAACTGAGGGCTGTGCTGGGATTTGAGGTTTGAGCTGGGCTGGAGGACTCAGGCCCCTCTAAAGGCAAACAGACCTCCTATGGACTTGATGAGGCTGAACAGGGTGTTAACCGGGAACACCTTGGAACAGTAGTGATTTTGTCCCTTGCAACATTTTTATATGCAGTTCTTGTTTTTGCAACTGGAGATTTTAAATATTTATCTATCTTAGCATGCGTACTTCTATATCATGCCGCTATCGCTCCAGCCTAAGAAGAGCCAGATTTGGTAGAATTGATTTACTTATCTCTACTATACACTGGTTTTCTTTCCAAAAGAAAACTAGCCATTTCACGCCGTAAGCTGTAAGTTTGTTATATAAAATCAATGTATAGCCTTTTAAAAAGGCTTTAAAGCATCATTTTGTCAATAGCTCTTTCCAGACAATTAACCTTTATTAGAGCAGATCAGAGAAAATTGGCTGAGAGACCTTTGTCGTGGTCTAGGGGTACTCTTTCTCATTATGGAGAGCACCTAGAATGTATGAGAAGTATTGTAGGACAGGCAACAGTGCTCTGGGTTTCTGCAAACAAAACATATGCAGTGTCTTACTTCTGATGGCATCAGACAGGCTTAATGTTCTTTTTTTTTTTTTTAAAGGAAAGCTAATTTGCATATATTTGTGTTTCTGTGAAACATATTCACATTAGCTTCCTTTCCAGTTGAAGTAAGAATTTTATATATATATATATATATATATATATATATATATATATATATATACAGTACAGACCAAAAGTTTGGACATACCTTCTCATTCAATGAGTTTTCTTTATTTTCATAACTATGAAGGCATCAAAACTATGAATTAACACATGTGGAATTATATACATAACAAACAAGTGTGAAACAACTGAAAATATGTCATATTCTAGGTTCTTCAAAGTAGCCATCTTTTGCTTTGATTACTGCTTTGCACACTCTTGGCATTCTCTTGATGAGCTTCAAGAGGTAGTCCCCTGAAATGGTCTTCCAACAGTCTTGAAGGAGTTCCCAGAGATGCTTAGCACTTGTTGGCCCTTTTGCCTTCACTCTGCGGTCCAGCTCACCCCAAACCATCTCGATTGGGTTCAGGTCCGGTGACTGTGGAGGCCAGGTCATCTGGCGCAGCACCCCATCACTCTCCTTCATGGTCAAATAGCCCTTACTTTCAAAGTTTTCCCAATTTTTTGGCTGACTGACTGACCTTCATTTCTTAAAGTAATGATGGCCACTCGTTTTTCTTTACTTAGCTGCTTTTTTCTTGCCATAATACAAATTCTAACAGTCTATTCAGTAGGACTATCAGCTGTGTATCCACCTGACTTCTCCTCAACGCAACTAATAGTCCCAACCCCATTTATAAGGCAAGAAATCCCACTTATTAAACCTGACAGGGCACACCTGTGAAGTGAAAACCATTTCAGGGGACTACCTCTTGAAGCTCATCAAGAGAATGCCAAGAGTGTGCAAAGCAGTAATCAAAGCAAAAGGTGGCTACTTTGAAGAACCTAGAATATGACATATTTTCAGTTGTTTCACACTTGTTTGTTATGTATATAATTCCACATGTGTTAATTCATAGTTTTGATGCCTTCAGTGTGAATCTACAATTTTCATAGTCATGAAAATAAAGAAAACTCTTTGAATGAGAAGGTGTGTCCAACATTTTGGTCTGTACTGTATATATATATATATATATATATATATATATATATATAATCACCCCTCCCCAAGAAACCCAGAGCAAACTAGATGCTTTCCATTTTAAACATTTGCCAAATCAGACAGAGCTTAAATTTCAAGAAATTTTCTCATCTCTAGTTTCTACATTGTAGCAGTTAATGGTTGTGATCTCTATGACAAGCACTTCCCTGGAAACTAGAGATCCAAAAATTGTTGTGATGACTGTTTTTTTTTTTTTATGTTTGACATTAGAGAATCTTTATTACATTTATTTACTATGACATTTATTTACTATTAGGCTAGGTTCACACGGGCGTCACAATTTGGCTCAGGATGCGTCCCGGGTGCATTTCGGAAAACCCACGCGAGTAGGTACCCAATTGCAGCCAGTTTTGACTGCGATTGTGTTCCGTTGTTCAGTTTTTATCACGCGGGTGCAATGCGTTTTGCACGCGCGTGATAAAAAACTGAATGTGGTACCCAGACCCGAACTTCTTCACTGAAGTTCAGGTTTGGGTTCAAGGTTGTGTAGATGTATTATTTTCCCTTATAACATGGTTATAAGGGAAAATAATATAATTCTTTAATACAGAATGCTTAGTAGACGGTCAATTGAGGGTTAAAAAAATTTATAAAATTAACTCACCTCCTCCAATTGATCGTGTAGCTGCCAGTCTCCTGTTCTTTCTTTAGGACCTGTCAAAGGACCTGTGGTGATGTCACTGAGCTCATCACATGGTCCATCACCACAGTGATGGACCATGTGATTGGACCATGTGATGTGACGTCACCACAGGTCCTTTAGCCGGCAGCTCATGATTAAAGAATTCAGTGCGGTTTAATGCGTTCACCTCACGCATTGCACCCGCACGGAAATCTCGCCCGTGTAAATATAATGCTATATATTCATAATTTTGAATATTCGTCATTTTTTTCCATCTAAAGTGAACAGTGTTCAGTGTTCACTTCAGATGGAAAAAAAATGACTAATATTCTAAAATATGAATATATAGCATTATATTGAATATAGTGCTATATATTTGTTTTTTAGAATATTCGTCATTTTTTCCATCTGAAGTCATGATTCCTCCTTGCTTAAGTTGCTGCTTAATGACTCATTGGCCCACAAGCCAGAAGCAAGGAGGAATCATGTTTTCAGATGGAAAAAATTACAAAATGATATATAGCACTGTATTCTAAATATTCACAAATTCTCGAAGTGGTGATATTCGAGATAATTAGCTTTTCGAATATTCGCGCTCAACACTATTTACTATTACATAGCAATGCCATGCTCGCAAAGAAGACTGTAAGTAATTTATTAAGTGCTGCCTGGTGATCTGTGCTACGTCACTGTACTAAAGTATGTATGTATAACGATTGATTGTAATAAAGGTGTTTCAATCAAAAATTTTAGAATGACTATTTATTGATATATTCTAGTCAATGCCAAAGGATTACATCATAACCTCATTTACCTTCCATCACTAAGGGAAAAATCTGGACTAGCTTTATCTCCACTATTATTATGGAGCATTGTGAAATTATATTATAAGCCTATATAATTGCATTAGTTTTTATCATCTTGTTTTTAGATTTAAAAATTATTTACCCAGTGACAAACAGCGCCTTTAATAAAGTTAAATTTGCCGTACTAGTCAAAGGCATTACTTTTATAGATCATGTTCAGAGGCAGCTATGGGGGCTAATTATTAATATAATTATGCAAATAAATGAATTCCCAGATGACAGCATTTGTTAATTCTGTATTGATCTTTTGCTGTATTAATCATATCACAGTGTACTTTCCATATTGTGAACTTTAAGAATGTCATAGTCCTTATAGCTAAACATTTAGAACAAAATTAAATCATAGCTCTAGTTGACATTTGCTTTCATATGTATTCCTTTTGGTACAACAATGCAGTTCAAGCATGCCTTTTATATTAAGTGTTGCATTACATGGTAATTACCATTATAGGTGGTCCAGATTTTTGAAGAGAGAAAAGTGTTAATTTTCTAGTATAATTGACTATATGACTTACTTCCTTGTAAATAATTAGGTGGGTTACCTTAGAGTCATATAATGCTGATTATAATGTTTTGCTGATATATAATAAAGCATATAATACATACTGTATAACAAAAGTAGGCATGGGATCTATCTGATACCTACACTTTCTAGCCATCTATTAGGCCCCTTTCACACGGGAAGGTTTTCCGCGCGGGTGCAATGCGTGAGTTGAACGCATTGCACCCGCACTAAATCAGGACCCATTCATTTCTATGGGGCTGTTCACATGAGCGGTGATTTTCACGCATCACTTGTGCGTTGCGTGAAAATCGCAGTATGCTCTATTTTGTGCGTTTTTCACGAAGTGAATGGGGCTGCGTGAAAATCGCAAGCATCCGCAAGCAAGTGCGGATGCGGTGCGATTTTCACGCACGATTGCTAGGAGACGATCGGGATGGAGACCCGATCATTATTATTTTCCCTTATAACATGGTTATAAGGGAAAATAATAGCATTCTGAATACAGAATGCATAGTAAAATAGCGCTGGAGGGGTTAAAAAAAAAAGTAAAAAAATGTAACTCACCTTAATCCACTTGCTCGCGCAGCCCGGCATCTCTTCTGTCTTCATCTTAGCTGTGTGCAGGAAAAGGACCTGTGGTGACGTCACTTCGGTCATCACATGATCCATCACATGATCTTTTACCATGGTGATGGATCATGTGATGTACCATGTGATGACCGGAGTGACGTCACCACAGGTCCTTTTCCTGCAATCAGCAAAGAAGGAGACAGAAGAGAAGCCGGGCAGTGCGATCAAGTAGACTAAGGTGAGTTTATTTTTATTTTTATTTTTTTAACCCCTCCAGCCCTATTTTACTTTGCATTCTGCATTCAGAATGCTATTATTTTCCCTTATAACCATGTTATAAGGGGAAATAATACAATCTACAGAACACCGATCCCAAGCCCGAACTTCTGTGAAGAAGTTCGGGTTTGGGTACCAAACATGCGCGATTTTTCTCACGCGAGTGCAAAACGCATCACAATGTTTTGCACTCGCGCGGAAAAATCGTGCATGTTCCCGCAACGCACCCAGACCTTTTCCCGCAACGCCTGTCTGAAAGAGGCCTTACTGTGTAAGCATCTCTCCCACCTTGTTCACTATGTGAGATCACTTATAAGGCATCAGGGCACTTAGTTTGTGCCATGGAAACGATTAATAATACATCTTTATCTTTCTGTACTATTCATATGCGATAGATGCCATCTTTTAATGATGCTTAAAGCAGATAACATTTATCACCTAAAAATAATACAGGGCAGAAAAAAATATTAGGGGGAATTTATCAAGCCAGTCACTCCAAAATGCTGTCCACAAAAATGGCAAAATAGGGTTTATTTGTGCAAATAAAGAGTGGGGAGATGGGCATAGTTAACCCGTCTTGCTGATTTAAGCCGGACTTCTTAAAAAGTCACAACATTTATCACAATCCAACTCCAGTAAATGGGTGGCATCGAAAATGGAGTAACATCTCAAGTCAGAAGTGTTTGACATAAAGATGTACCAAATTTATCAAACATCATACAACACTTGATTCATTTGGTGCAAAAGGCTTTTTCTTTTTTTTTTTACAAAACGGACTTTAAAAATTCGACTCATGATAAAGCTCTCCTGCTTCATACATAGTTGCAATATTTTAATCCATGCAGGGGTCTTTGTCAAGCATGAATACAACCATTTCACATCACCATGTCACTGATATAATAAATAACTAATGAATAGTATAATACAGTAAGTACTATGCAATGTGGTGTTTTCATGGGAGTAAAACAGATGTCACACAGGGCCCCACAGTAAAAGTTGAACCCCCTCTGCTCATTCCATGCAAAGTGTAACTCCCCAGATTTCTGACAAATTTAAAAATATTAATTGGAAGAAATGTTCAATAAAATCAAAAATGTACCTCACCCACTTGGTTTTCTATGTCGGAAAACGTGGAAGAGTTGCTTCAGAATATTTTAAAACTGCCTACATGCAGCTACCACTAGGGGGAGCTCCGTGCAAAAGAGAGTAATATAAAATTATTGTTCAATTTCAATGGAAGCTGTAAATAAACTCTTTGTACTGAGAATCTATGTCAGGAACAGGAGAAGCAGATCTGAGCAGTGCTTTCTCCCTCAGGGCCCCATAACTGTCTCATGGTCTGCCTCTATCATAGGTGCCCCACTAAGTGTTGTGCTATCATGCATATAAAATTATGCAAGACATTCCACATTGGTTGCAGGATGAGACTAGGGCCTTTATACCTGAGCCCACAGAACAGCAAACATGTGCTAGAGCATAAGTTGATATGCATCTGTTGCAAATAAACTTGGTGCAGACCATCATAATGAAAAATGTGCGTGAAACCACAGTACACCATTCTAGCTCAATGTCTGAACAGAGAACACCTTCTTTATGTCAAGGGGTCTTTGTCAGCTGCATTTAGCTGTATGTTGTGATTCAACAAAAGATTAGAAAAATATATTTTTTTAAAACGTATCCATTATTTTAAGCATCAGTTATGATCAGCCTGCATCAGCTTGTGCTAAAATAACTGATCTAATGGAATTGACACAAACTGATCATAACTGATGTTAAAAAAGATCATCTTAATGATAATAATAAAAGTAAAATATTTGATATAAAATAATAGTAAACATATAAAAAAGCCAACATCATTAGAGCAGAACAATAAAAAAATGCCCAGAGAAATCACAGATATCAAGTCCTTTCCTATTGCTAATATATAAAACATACTGTCCAGCACAAGTAACTGATATCAAGAGGTAAACCACTAGGGATACAATGGATGCTACATAGATGTAGGAAAAATATATTCATGGCTAAAAAGAGAATATGACTGCATACTACTTACATAAATATAACACTAAATAAAATTTCAGGACCAACTAGTAATTTGGGACCAGCCATTAATTTATACTTCACAGTTATATAAGCGAAGGTGTTATCATTATATGAACAATAATGTTGAGCGAGCATGCTCGGCACATCGCAGTGTTCGGCCAAATACTGTGTATGCTCGAGCACAATGGAACACAATGAAAATCAATGGGAGACCCAAGCATTAAACCAGGCACCCCCTGCTCTGAAGAAAAGAGGGTGTCTGGTTCACATTAAAAAAAAAAGGTTAGAAATTGATGGAAACACCACCAAAATGGTTTGGAAACAGCATGGGAAGGATGTCTGGATGCATCTTGGACTCCCATTACCTATGACATACAATAGACAACCACACAAAGTCTATTTGCCAAAAGCCGGGTATGTGCAAGCCAACAATATATCCATGAGACAGATACAGTCAGCATACCTTAAAATGGGAGCCTTGGGCACTATGAGACATTCCAAACCAGCTCTCATCTGACTGAGAGCCAGTAAGCCTCAAAGTTGCTTCATAACTGTTGGATGGCTTGGGTGGACCTGCTCACCTAGATCATTATCATTAGGGTGACAAAAAGTTTTCTGATTGTCCTAACATAATATTCAATAACCTTTCTATACAGTTTTGTCATGTAAACTAATTTGCATAATGGTGGGCATATACAAATTAGCTGAATCTGCTTGTTTTTCAGCTGAAACACCATTTGCATGGAAAATTTGCGATAAAAATTTGCATTTAGAATATTCGCGATCAACATTACTCATGAACAGCGCCATTTATTGGATTCATAGTCTTATGAAAAGACTATGAATCCAATAGATGGCGCTGTTCATGACTCATGAACAGCGCCCTCTATTGGTTTCATAGTCTTATGACAAGACTATGAATCCAATAGATGGCGCTGTTCATGAGTAGTGTAGATCGCAAATATTATAATCGCTAATTTTTCATGCAAATGGTTTTTCAGCTGAAAAACAAGGCAGATTCTGCTCATGTCTTTCCCATGTGCCCATGTTTATGCAAACGAGTTTACATGACAAAACTGTATAGAAAGGTTATTTATTAATGATCTTGTAGAAGGCTTGCATAGTAAAATATCTATTTTCGCAGATGACACTAAACTGTGTAAAGTAATTAACACTGAAGAGGACAGTATACTACTACAGAGGGATCTGGATAGATTGGAGGCTTGGGCAGATAAGTGGCAGATGAGGTTTAACACTGATAAATGTAAAGTTATGCACATGGGAAGGAAAAATGCAAGTCACCCGTACATACTAAATGGTAAAACACTCGGTAACACTGACATGGAAAAGGATCTAGGAATTTTAATAAACAGCAAACTAAGCTGCAAAAAACAGTGTCAGGCAGCTGCTGCCAAGGCCAATAAGATAATGGGTTGCATCAAAAGGGGCATAGATGCCCGTGATGAGAACATATTCCTACTACTTTACAAATCATTAGTCAGACCACACGTGGAGTACTGTGTACAGTTCTGGGCTCCAGTGAACAAGGCAGACATAGCAGAGCTGGAGAGGGTCCAGAGGAGGGCAACTAAAGTAATAACTGGAATGGGGCAACTACAGTACCCTGAAAGATTATCAAAATTAGGGTTATTCATGTTAGAAAAAAGACGACTGAGGGGAGATCTAATTACTATGTATAAATATATCAGGGGTCAGTACAGAGATCTATCCCATCATCTATTTATCCCCAGGACTGTGACTGTGACGAGGGGACATCCTCTGCGTTTGGAGGAAAGAAGGTTTGTACACAAACATAGAAAAGGATTCTTTACAGTAAGAGCAGTGAGACTATGGAACTCTCTGCCTGAGGAGGTGGTGATGGTGAGTACAATAAAGGAATTCAAGAGGGGCCTGGATGTGTTTCTAGAGCGTAATAATATTACAGGCTATAGCTACTAGAGAAAGGTCGTTGATCCAGGGAGTTATTCTGATTGCCTGATTGGAGTCGGGAAGGAATTTTTTATTCCCCTAAAGTGAGGAAAATTGGCTCCTACCTCACAGGTTTTTTTTTGCCTTCCACTGGATCAACTTGCAGGATAACAGGCTGAACTGGATGGACAAATGTCTTTTTTCGGCCTTATGTACTATGTTACTAATATTATGTTAGGACAATCAGAAAACTTTTTGTCACCCTAATGATAATGATCTAGGTGCGCAGGTCCACCCAAGCCATCCAACATATATGAAGCAAATTTGAGACTTACTGGCTCTCAGTCAGATGAGAGCTGGTTTGGAATGTCTCACAGTGCCCAAGGCTCCCATTTTAAGGTGTGCTGACTGTATCTGTCTCATGGAAAGATTATTGGCTTGCACATACCCTACTTTTGGCATATATCCTTTGTGTGGTTGTCTAATATATGTCATAGGTAATGGGAGTCCAAGATGCATTCAGATGTCCTCCCCATGCTGTTTCCAAACCATTTTGGTGGTGTTTTCATCAATTTCTAACCTTTTTCTATAAACTATACACTCTCTCCTCTTCAGAGCAGGTGGTGCCTGGTTTAATGCTCAGGTTCTCCCATTGACTTCCATTATACTCGGGTGCTCGGTAGAGCACCTGAGCACTTTGGTGCTCGAGGAACACTAATTAACAACAAAGAGTATGTCAAACACCCGACACTCTCTGTAATGAAAGTCTCTCTACAAGGAAGTTATCTACATGTATACAAAATACATTCAAATATGACTCCAAATTAATGGAGTTACCAGAATGTATTATTCGTGACTTCTCCTTAAAAAAAAAAAAAATTGATACATAAAAGGAAAACAACAGATCCTCAAAACGCAAGCAGTTATCTAGTATCGTGGAAAAGTTTTAGGCAGAGGATCATTACAATTAAAAATATCTCAGAAAACCCCTTTAAGTCTACTTTCACATCTGCATTGGTAATTCCGGTTTTGAGATCCGGCAGAGTATCTCAAGAGTGGAATTAAATGGATCTGTGCCATTTAATACATCCGGATGCATCAGTTTTTGGCAGGCCGGTTGTATTAACACACCGGATCCGGTATGAAAATCATTGTAAGTCAATAGGCGCCAGATCCATTTTTTTTGCTAATAAAAATAAAACAGATCCAACACTATTGACTTACATTGATTTTCATGCCAGATCCGTTATTTTTCCATTTCACAAACTGGCACCAAAAAGCAGTTGTGTCTGTACCTGCGCTACATCTCCTGTATTACGTTTGCACATCCTAAATATCTGTGACAATTAGTGTAACTTTTTCGCAACTGCTAACAGCGACATTACCTGAGCTAAATCTCTTGTATAACATTTGCGCATCCTAAATATCCATTCAGTGTAATTTTTTTGTGCATACACTTACAAAACCTGTGCTACTGTACGTGTGACATACTTGCAAGCATAGACACAATTTAATATGCTCAAGGTAAGCAGTAAGGGATGGGGAAGTGGCTGTGCTGCTGATGGTGCACTCAGAGGCCGTGGCCCTGGGCACGGTGAAACTGTAACTGCTGCCAGAGCAGAAGAAACACACTCATCCACAATACCTAGCTTCATGTCCCAGTTTGGACACCACTCTCGAAGTCACACCACTGTGACCAGGTGGTCGGTTGGATTGCAGCAGATAATGCTTCCAGTCGGTTAAGCACCACCCTGTCTTCCACAAAGTCCAGTCTCAGTTGCCAAGAATCTGGTCAACAGAATCCTCACCCTGATCCCCCTTCCTCTCACCATGAAGAGTCTTGGCAAACAAGTGATCCCACACTCGGATATTCCAAGGAGCTCTTTTCATCGCCATTCCTTGATTTGGCCCTCTCGCGAAGGCCACTTGAAGAGGGACATGAGGAGATCATGTGCACTGATTCCCAAACTCTTGAGCATCCACAGTCACAAGAAGATGACAGTGGAGAACGGCAATTAGTGTTTCACGAGGTGGATGATGGTGATGAGACACAGTTGCCAATAAGTCAATGGCAATTAGTGTTTCATGAGGTGGATGATGATGATGAGACACAGTTGCCAATAAGTGAGGTTCTTATTAGGTCAACAAGTCAGGAGGGTGACCAGAGTGAGGAAGTGGAAGAGGAGGTGGTGGATGATGAAATCACTGACCCAACCTGGGAAGGTGGCAAGCCAATCGAGGACAGCAGTACAGAAGGGGAGAGATCCGCAGCACCACAACAGGCTGGAAAAGGCAGTGGGGTGGCAAAAGGGAGAAGGAGGACCACACCAAACAGGCCCACAACTGTTTTCCGGAGCACACCCTGTTTTCCGCAGTCTTATGCTTTTTTGAGGAAAGCGCGGATGACAAAAGTAATTTTCAACCTGTGCCATACACTAGCAACATCACCACCACCAGCATGATCCGCCACATGGCATCAAAGCACCATAATAGGTGGGCCAAACGCCTGGGTCCACAATCTGTGTCTGCGGGTCACACCACTGCCTCCTCTTCCCCTGTGTTACGTGCTGGCCAATCCCCTGTCGAAGGTGCAGGCCCGGATGCACCTGAACCACATCCACTTCCGTGTCCCAGCGCAGCATACAAATGTCCTTACCCCAGGCATTTGAACGCAAGCGCTAATACCCAGCCACCCATCAATAGGCCATAGCACTAAATGCGCAACTTTCCAAATTACACAGTATCGCAGCCGCCACTATTTTTCACGGTGTGCCGCGTCCGTCTTACACCAGCATGTGTCCCGTAACATCACCCGTGCCCTGACCAACGCGGTTACTGGGAAGGTCCACTTAACCACTGACACATGGACAAGTGCTTTTGGCCAGGGACTCTACATTTCCCTGACGGCACACTGGGTGAACGTTGTGGAGGCCGGGAGCGAGTCATACTCTGGGATTGCACAGGTGCTACTGACGCCAAGGATTGAGGGCCCTAATTCCATCAGGGTTTCCGCCACCAACTACTTTAGTTGCTCCAACTCCGACTTCTCCTCCTCCGCTTCTTTCTCCACTTCCACCTCAGAATTATCCTCTTTCAGCACCAGTCAGCCATCAGTCGGTATCTGGAAGCAGTGTAGCACTGCAGTGGGGAAGCGTCAACAGGCCGTGCTTAAGCTGATCTGCTTAGGTGATAAACAGCACACCGCCGCAGAGCTATGGCAGGGGATAAGAGACCAGACTGAGTTGTAGCTCTCACCACTCAACCTACAACCAGGCATTGTTGTGTCTGATAATGGCCATAACTCGGTGGCGGCTTTGGAGCTCGGCAAGCTCACACACATCCCATGCCTAGCCCACGTCTACAATTATACTACGTGTATGTTGTGACAATGGCGTGATCAGTCATATATTGACATCATTTGAATCTTTGTGTTCAAAATACATTTGCAAGCAAAAGATATTGGTGTGCCGTGGATTATCTACTTATTACGTGACTGAAGTCCTCCGCGAGCACCCACCACTTATAGGTGTGCGGACTCCACAGTTCCCTTCATCTCTAGCCCACGTCTACAACTTAGCGGTTCAGCGGTTTCTCAAAACCTACCCCAATTTGCCTGAGCTACTGGTGAAGGTGCGTTGCGTGTGTGCCCATTTCCGCAAGTCATCGACAGCTTCCTCCGGTCTGTCAACGCTGCAGCAGCACTAACAATTGCCAGCTCACTGACTGTTGTACGACCTGAGCATGCGCTGGAACTTCACGTTCCACATGTTGGCCAGGCTTTGTGAGCAGCAGAGGGCAGTAGTGGAATACCAGCTGCAACATGGTTGTCACCTTTTCAGTCAGCTTCCGCTCTTCACAAGTGAGGAGTGGGCATGGATGTCTGACCTCTGTGATGTTTTAAGAAACTTTTAGGAATCAACACAGATGGTGAGCATCGATAACGCTATTATCACCGTCACCATCCCACTTCTGTGTCTACTCAAATGCTCGCTTCTCACAATTAAGGCCGACACTTTGCATGTGGAAGAGGTGGAAATGGGGGAAGACATTACACAGGGTGATAGCCAGACACCCTCAGTTCGTCTTCTCAGCGCAAATTGGAAGATGAGGAGGAGGAGGAGACAGTTGCCTCCGCTACAGAGGGTAGTATCCATGGAAGTTTAATTCCATCTGTTCAGCATGGATGGGCACAAGAGGAGGAAGAGGATGAGGAGATTGAGAGTCATCCTCCTGATGACGACAGCAAAGTCTTGCCTGTTGGGACTCTGGCACACATGGCTGACATTGAGTTAGGCTGCCTTTCCCGTTACCCACTCGTTTTACGCATTTTGGACAACACCGATTACTGGTTGTTCACCCTTCTCGACCCCCCACTACAAAGAGGACTTCTCATCTCTTATTCCTGTGGTGGACAGGACGAGCAAAATCGTGCAATACCAGAAGGTCCTTATGGAAAAATTGCTCCAAAAATTTCCAGCTGACAACGCTGGCAACAGAGTATGTAGTTCCTTGGGCAACCGAGGAGGGGAGGCAAGGGGAAAACACAGCAGTTCCAACAGAGGCAGGGAAACACTATCCGAAGCCTGAGACAGTTTCATGACACCCCGCCAGCCCCCTCAACCTGATGAACCGCCTAGCCAAGGAGGGAAATATTTTGGAAGATAGTAAAGGAGTACGTAGCAGACTGTGTCAGTGTCCTCAATGATCCCTCTGTTCCTAACAACTATTGGGTGTCCAAGCTGGACATGTGGCGCAAAATGATGCTCTATGCCTTGGAGGTACTGGCCTGCCCTGCCGCAAGCATTTTGTCAGAGCGGGTATTTGTCACGGATGTAGTAGGGGAGAACACCAAAAGACAACAAGATGGAAGGGAAAAGACACTAGGCCTCACCTCTAGGGAAGGAAAAGGGTCACCACCTATAAAACCCTGCTCCTGGCCATAACTCCTATCTGTATGGGCACCTCTCGATGGTAGAGGTGCCCATACACAGGAACCTAGGAAACACTGGTGGCCCTCGGATGCCCTAGACTTAATGACAGGGCAGAGACAACCCGCTCCTTCCCTGGTGAAGGAATCAGCGTCTCACTGAGGCCTAGTAAACAACAGAGGGAAGGGGGAGGAATAAAAAACACAACAAGCGGAACACTTAACTTCTAAGGATGATGGATGATGGATAATCAGGACTTCAACTAGAACCACACTCCAGCTCTTCCAACACCAAATGAGCTCTGTGGAATGCTCTCACCAGACGACTAGCATTAACATCGGTCGCTGGAACCCACATCCTCTCCTCTGGTCCGTACTCTCTCCAATGAACGAGATACTGGAGGGACCTCCGGAGAACTCGGGAGTCCACAATCCTGCTGATCTGAAATTCCAAATTGCCGTCCACCATGACAGGAGCGGGAGGCAAGGAGGACGACTCAACAGGTTCAACACATTTCTTTAACAACGATTTATGAAATACGTTATGGATTTTCAATGCCTGAGGAAGTTCAAGACGGAAGGCTACAGGGTTAACAATGGCAGTGATCTTATATGGACCAATAAATCTTGGTCCCAACTTCCAAGAAGGTACCTTAAGTTTAATGTATCTTGTAGACAGCCACACAGAATCACCCACTCTCATACGGACCACTCTCACGTCTCCTGTCAGCCACACGCTTATACCTGTTGCCCATCTTTTCCATGTTATTTTGGATTTTCCGCCAAATAGAAGGCAAAGAAGAGGAAAATCGCTCCTCCTCAGGAATGCCGGAATTATGAGCACCAGAAAATGTACCAAACTGTGGATGGAACCCATATGCCCCAAAAAACGGCGACTTATCAGTGGATTCCTGTCTACGGTTATTTATAGCAAACTCAGCTAACAACAAAAATGAAGACCACTCTTCCTGATTCTCTGAAACAAAACATCTCAAGTAAGTCTCCAGATTCTGATTAGTGCCCTCCGTCTGTCCGTTCGACTGAGGATGAAAAGCCAAAGAGAAAGACAATTGTACACCCAGACGAGTACAGAACGCTCTCCAGAATTTGGAAACAAACTGAGTCCCTCTATCAGACACCACATCAGAGGGAATGCCATGTAGTTTCACGATGTTGTCGACAAACACCTGCACAAGAGTTTTAGCATTGGGTAGACTAGGTAATGCATTAAAGTGTGCCATTTTACTAAAAAGATCGACAACCACGAGAATCACGGTCTTTCCTGAAGAATTTGGTAAATCCGTGATAAAATCCATGGACAAATGGGTCCAAGGTCTGGACGGGATGGGCAATGGAAGCAGAGATCTGGAAGGCCGAGTATGTGTCACCTTAGCACGTGCACACAGGTACCACAAGCTGTCACATAGTCCTCAATACACTTACGCAACCCCGGCCACCAGAATCTGCGAGAGATGAGATCGATAGTCGATCTGCTCTCAGGGTGCGCAGCAAGCACCGTACAGTGATGTTCCTCGAACACCTTGTGACGTAATTCGGGGGGAACAAACAATTTCCCCTGAGGACAAGAGTCCGGAGCATCCTCCTGTGCCTCTAACACCCTGGCCTCGAGATCAGGATAAAGAGCGGAAATAACTACCTCTTCAGATAAAATGGGACTAGGGTCATTAGACTCACCCCCTCAGGAAAGCTACATGACAAAGCATCCGCCTTGATGTTCTTAAACCCAGGGCGGAAAGTGACGATGAAGTTAAATCTGGTGAAAAACAATGACCATCTGGCCTGTCTTGGGTTCAGTCGCTTAGCTGACTCCAAGTAGGCCAGATTCTTGTGATCCGTAATTACCGTAATAGGATGAATTGCTTCTTCCAACCAATGCCGCCATTCCTCGAACGCCAACTTAATGGCCAGCAATTCCCTATTCCCCACATCATAATTCCTTTCAGCAGTGGAGAGTTTTTTAGAGAAAAATGCACATGCGCGGCATTTACTGGTTGAAGGACCCTGCGACAATATTGCTCCTACCCCAAACTCTGACCCGTCAACCTCAACAATAAATGGCTGAGACACGTCCGGTTGCACCAGAATAGGGGCCTAAGCAAAACATTCTTTCACAGCAGAAAAGGCCTGTAATGCCGCATCAGACCAGATAGAAATATCAGCACCCTTCCTAGTCATGTCTGTTAAAGGTTTAACCACCGATGAATAGTTCAAGATAAATTTACGGTAGTAGTTGGTAAACCCCAAAAACCGCATAAGTGCTTTTCGGGTCGATCCCAGTCCAACACGGCACGGACCTTTTCGGGATCCATTAGAAAACCTGAGGATGAGAGCAGGTAACCCAGAAATTGCACTTCCTGTACAGCAAATACACACTTTTCCATCTTAGCATACATCTTATTCTCTCTTAGGATCTGTAACACCTGTTTCACATGATCCTGATGAGTCTCCATATTAGGCGAATAAATTAGTATGTCATCAAGGTATACAACGACAAACCTCCCTCCTTGATCCTTACCAGATTATATGCCCCCCTCAGATCCAATTTAGAGAACACCTTGGCACCAACAATCTGACTAAACAAATCCGCAATCAAAGGAAGGGGGTAAGGATCACGGACGGTAATACGATTAAGCTCACGGAAGTCCAGACATGGTCTCAGGGTACCATCCTTTTTCTTTACAAAGAAAAATTTAGCAGCCACTGGGGACTTGGATGGTCTAATATGTCCCTTTGCCAAACTCTCGGTGATATACTCTCGCATAGCCTTTCTTTCGGGTTCCGAAAGATTATACAACCGAGATTTGGGCAATTTAGCTCCGGGAATAAGATTGACGGGACAGTCATACTCCCGGTGCGGAGGCAACTCCTGATTACCACTCTCAGAAAACACATCAGAAAATTCAGAAATGAATGAGGGTACAGCTTTAGTAGTACCCATAGAGAACGATGCATTAAAACAGTTGTCCATGCAAAAATCACTCCAATTGAGAATCTGTCTCGCTTGCCAATCGATGTTAGGGTTATGTTTGCTTAACCATGGTAAGCCTAACACCAACGGAGCAGGCAGACCCTCCAACACATAACAGGAGATATATTCCTGATGCAAATTACCCACTCTTAAATGAATGTGATTCACTACCTGCGACAGGCATTTTTGGGCGAGAGGTGCTGAGTCAATTGCAAAGACAGAAATATTATTCTCTAATGCATTAGTAGTCAACCCGTGAATGTGTACAAACTGTCCATCAATCAAGTTAACTCCTGCCCCACTGTCGATAAATGCCTCGATTTTCACAGTTTTGGACTCTAGTGCCACCTCGGCTGACAGGAGAAAACGGGTACTACCAGTAAAAGACAAAAGTAGGTTTTCTTGCTGCCCACCCACACTACCAATAGTAATTTGGAGATAAAACTTTTTTTTCCCTTTTGTTTACACCTTGATGCTGCAAGTACGGACAAATATTTACAAAATGTCCCTTCTTGCCACAACAAAAGCAGACTCCTTTCACATGACCCAAACTTTTGCCAGTAGTTCCAGGAGTAGCTCCTCCTAACTGCATAGGCTTGTCACAAGGCACAACCACCCGTGTCTCTCCACCATAAGTGTCAAAGGAAGCAGTACCCTTATTGGACAGTACGTTCTGAAGGTGAGGACCCCTAGATCTCTCCCTCAGGCATCTATCAAGACGTACAGCAAGGGACATAGCTGCTTCCAATGACTCAGGATTTTCATGAAAAGCCAATGCGTCCTGCAGTCTCTCAGAGAGACCCTGACAGAATTGGCTACGGAGAGCAGAATCGTTCCACTCTGTATCCGTAGCCCATCTCCTAAATTCAGAGCAAAAGGTCTCCGCAGAACGTTCTCCCTGCCGCAAACCCCGTAACTTGGTCTCGGCCTGAGAGATCCGATCCAGGTCATCATAGATAAGACCCAAGGCTCTAAAGAATTCATCTACCGACCGGAGGGACGGTGATCCGGTCGGCAGAGAAAAAGCCCAAGAATGGGCGTCCTCTTTAAGCAATGAAATAATCATACCCACACGTTGACACTCATCACCAGAAGAGTGTGGACGTAGCCTAAAGTATAATTTATATGACTCCCTGAACCGTATGAAATTGTCACTACCCCCGGAAAACCTGTCCGGGAGAGCTACGTTTGGTTCAGGGCAGGCCTGGAACCCACCACCGGAACCAGCAGCCTGTGGGCTCTGAATCTGCAAAACCATCGCACGAAGGTCTGCTACCTCCAAAGTCAGATTCTGCAGCTGTTCGACCAGTGCAGTCATAGCATCCATAGCTGCACAGATCAGAACAAAAAATGGCGGTATTGGCTCTGGATAATGTCACGGATGTAGTAGGGGAGAACACCAAAAGACAACAAGACATAAGGGAAAAGATACTAGGCCTCACCGCTAGGGAAGGAAAAGGGTCACCACCTATAAAACCCTGCTCCTGGCCCTAACTCCTATCCGTATGGGCACCTCTCGATGGTAGAGATGCCCATACACAGAACCTAGAAAACCCTGGTGGCCCTCGGATGCCCTAGACTTAATGACAGGGCAGAGACAACCCGCTCCTTCCCTGGGGAAGGAACCAGCGTCTCACTGAGGCCTAGTAAACAACAGAGGGGGGGGGGAAACAAAACACAACAAGCGGAACACTTAACTTCTAAGGATGATGGATGATGGATAATCAGGACTTCAACTAGAACCACACTCCAGCTCTTCCAACACCAAATGAAGCTATCCAGAGCAAGGAGTAATGGGTGAAGTCAAACTAAATAGGTGGAGGTAAAGGTCACATGATCCACACCTGAACAGGAGGTGTGGACATACAAGCAACACAGACAAAGTGAAACCAAAAGAGGCTGTCAGAACACTAATGAGCAAATAATCTTTCAGACCTTCTCAAACCTGTCACCGGTGTGACAGTATTTAGTGCTGCTGGGGGCATAATAACTGATAATCCGCCTGTCAACTGAAAATGCTGACAGATTGACTCTCATCAAAGTGAACAAGGCCTGGATCTCCCCTGACTTCTCTACTCCACCATAGGAAAGCAGCTGAACATAAAGGCACTTTAAATATGTTTTTTTTTTATAATGTACTGAATACACTGTATTCCCATGCACCCCTTCCACCACAAAAAAGAGTATATGGTTCAATCTTTTTCTCGTCCTCCTCTTCCATATCAACATGCTTATTAGTCTGCCTTTGCTTCTAATGTTGTAGAGGGTCAGCTCACCAGCAGGCTCTCACCTACAATCTTTTAGAGGGCCAGTTCACCTGCAGGCCCTTGCATATAATGTTTTTGAGGGTCAGCTCACCAGCAGGCCCCCAACCATAATGTTTTACAGGGTCAGCTCACCAGCAGGCCCTCTGCTACAATCTTTGTTTTACAGGGTCAGCTTTTTTGAGGGTCACCAGCAGGCCATCAATCATGATTTTTCAAGGATTTTTGATGCCCTCCTTTATGTGTAATAAAGGGTGTATTGGAGTGCCGGTTCCTTGTAATTTTTGGCAGCCCTTTCACTTAGTGCACAGGCTTTATGAGTGTAGGAGTCCCACTACCTGAACAATTGTACCACAATGTGAATGAGGCCCTCCATTATGTGATATACAGGTTGTATCAGAGTACCTCTTCCTTGCAATTTTTGGCAGCACTTGCCCATTATATACAAGTAAATATACAGGAAAGAATGTTTCCTAACAATTTTTCCTCTAAAATCGATTTTATCTTCGGTTTTGTGCGTATTATTGTCAGTCTGTAAAAGTGGCATACTTCTCGGACAACATCGTTCCCAGCAGTGACCTGGGAGTCCAAAATGCATACAGGCATTCTCCCCATGCTGTTCCCGAACCATTTCAGTGGTGTTTCCATCAATTTCTGACCTTTTTCTATGAATCAGACACCCTCCCCTCTTCAGAGCAGGGGGTGCCTGGTTCAATGCTCGGGTTCTCCCATTGACTTTCATTGTGCTCAGGTGCTCTCCCAAAGTGTTCTACTCTAACACCCGAACACTTTGGTGCTCGATCAACACTAGTGACAATTTTTCTGTACCCAACCAATTGAATTCTTACAATTTAAAGACTCAAGTGCCCACAGTAACTATTTCTACAAGATGAGATTTGTGAATGTCATAGTAAAGATATCTCTCCCATCCATCCCAAGTCAGAACTCATTCTGCATGCACATCAATTGACACAAGATCAAATGCAGCAGTATGACTTTCAACCTGCTTTATAATTCCTGTTAAATGTATTTGAATATTTAATTTTGTTATTAACACATTTTTTTAAAATATTTTACACTCATGGAGCACAATGTGCTTAAAGATTGCAAATAGATGCATGGCATGACATAATCAACTGAAAAACTAGAGAAATTATGAATATTCAGCATCTCCCGCACTGAAGGCGGTTTGACTGCTATAAAGTCTTAGTCTGTTGTGTTGAACGCAAATATTCGAATAACAAATTTTAATCGCAAATATCGGCACTTTGAGAATTCACGAATATTTAGAATATAGTGCTATATATTCGTCATATCGAATATTCATCATTTTTTCAATCTGAACACATGATTCCTACCTGCTTCTTGCTTGTGGGCCAATGATGTCATTGGCCCACAAGCAAGAAGCAGGTAGGAATCATGTGTTCACTTCAGATGGAAAAAAATGACCAATATTCTAAAAAAAACAAATACACTCACCAAAAGAATTATTAGGAACACCTGTTCTATTTCTCATTAATGCAATTATCTAGTCAACCAATCACATGGCAGTTGCTTCAATGCATTTAGGGGTGTGGTCCTGGTGAAGACAATCTCCTGAACTCCAAACTGAATGTCAGAATGGGAAAGAAAGGTGATTTAAGCAATTTTGAGCGTGGCATGGTTGTTAGTGCCAGACGGGCCGGTCTGGGTATTTCACAATCTGCTCAGTTACTGCGATTTTCACGCACAACCATTTCTAGGGTTTACAAAAAATGATGTGAAAAGGGAAAAACATCCAGTATGTGGCAGTCCTGTGGGTAAAAATGCCTTGTGGATGCTAGAGGTCAGAGGAGAATGGGCCGACTGATTCAAGCTGATAGAAGAGCAACTTTGACTGAAATAACCACTCGTTACAACCGAGGTATGCAGCAAAGCATTTGTGAAGCCACAACACGCACAACCTTGAGGCGGATGGGCTACAACAGCAGAAGACCCCACCGGGTACCACTAATCTCCTCTACAAATAGGAAAGAAAGGCTACAATTTGCACAAGCTCACCAAAATTGGACTGTTGAAGACTGGAAAAATGTTGCCTGGTCTGATGAGTCTCAATTTCTGTTGAGACATTCAAATGGTAGAGTCCGAATTTGGCGTAAACAGAATGAGAACATGTATCCATCCTCTGATGGCTACTTCCAGCAGGATAATGCACCATGTCACAAAGCTCGAATCATTTCAAATTGGTTTCTTGAACATGACAATGAGTTCACTGTACTAAAATGGCCCCCACAGTCACCAGATCTCAACCCAATAGAGCATCTTTGGGATGTGGTGGAAAGGGAGCTTCGTGCCCTGGATGTGCATCCCTCAAATTTCCATCGCAAGATGCTATCCTATCAATATGGGCCAACATTTCTAAAGAATGCTATCAGCACCTTGTTGAATCAATGCCACGTAGAATTAAGGCAGTTCTGAAGGCAAAAGGGGGTCCAACACCGTATTAGTATGGTGTTCCTAATAATTCTTTAGGTGAGTGTATATAGCACTACATTGAATATAGTGCTATATATTAATTTTTTAGAATATTCGTAATTTTTTTCTATCTGAAGTCATAAATCATGACTACAGATAGAAAAAAATGCTGAATATTATAAAAAACAAATATATAGCACTATATTAAATATAGTGCTATATATTTGTTTTTTAGAATACTCATCATTTTTTTCCATCTGAAGTCATGATTCCTCCCTGCTTAAGTTGATTGTGGGCCAATGACTCAGGCAGGGAGGAATCATGTGCTCAGATGACGAATATTCGTAAAAACTAATATATAACACTATATCCTATAGTGCTATATATTTGTTTTTGACCCACGCCTGTATTGAGCGCGCAATATTTGCATATTATGCGATCATTACCTTGCCGATTTTCGCGTAAAAAAAAGGATGTAGAATATAACAAATATACGAATTCACAAATATATGACGGATATTCTACAAAATATTTGCGAAATATCACAAATTTGAATATGACCCCTGCCGCTCATCACTATTAGGCCTCATGCACACGACCGTTGTGTGCATCCGTGGCCGTTGTGCCATTTTCAGTTTTTTTTCGCGGACCCATTGACTTTCAATGGGTCCGTGGAAAAATCGGAAAATGCACCGTTTGGCAGCCGCATCCGTGAGCCGTGTTTCCTGGCCGTGAAAAAAATAAGACCTGTCCTATTTTTTTCACGGCCAAAGGTTCACGGACCCATTCAAGTCAATGGGTCCGTGAAAAAACACGGATGCACACAAGATTGGCATCCGTGTCCGTGATCCGTGGCCGTAGGTTAGTTTTTATACAGACGGATCCGAAGATCCGTCTGCATAAAAGCTTTTTCAGAGATGAGTTTTCACTTCGTGAAAACTCAAATCCGACAGTATATTCTAACACAGAGGCGTTCCCATGGTGATGGGGACGCTTCAGGTTAGAATATACTAACAGAACTGTGTACATGACTGCCCCCTGCTGCCTGGCAGGTGCAGCCAGGCAGCAGGGGGCAGCCCCCCCCTGTAGTTAACACATTGGTGGCCAGTGCGGCCGCCCCCTCCCCTCCCCTGTAGTTAACTCATTGGTGGCCAGTGCGGCCCCTCCCCTCCCCTGTAGTTAACTCATTGGTGGCCAGTGGGCCCCCCCCCTGTAGTTAACTCATTGGTGGCCAGTGCGGCCGGCCCCCCTCCCTCCCCTGTAGTTAACTCGTTGGTGGGCAGTGGGCCCCCCCCTCCCTTCCCATGTAGTTAACTCGTTGGTGGCCAGTGGGCCTTCTCCCCTCCCTCCCCCTCCTAATTAAAATATCCCCCCTATCATTGGTGGCAGCGGAGTGTACCGATCGGAGTCCCAGTTTAATCGCTGGGGCTCCAATCGGTAACCATGGCAACCAGGACGCTACTGCAGTCCCGGTTGCCATGGTTACGTAGCAATTTGTAGAACCATTATACTTACCTGCGAGCTGCGATCTCTGCGTCCGGCCGGGAGCTCCTCCTACTGGTAAGTGACAGGTCTGTGCGGGAGCTCCTCCTACTGGTAAGTGACAGGTCATCCGTTTGGCTCCGCACGGCCAGGCGGACACCAAAACGACTTTTTTTTCATGTCCGTGGATCCTCCAAAAATCAAGGAAGACCCACGGACGAAAAAACGGTCACGGATCACGGACCGCAAAAAAATACGGTCGTGTGCATGAGGCCTTAGTCTGTAGATCTCATCTCTGAACTCCTTATAGCTCATAAATGGTGTTGAGTGAATCTAAGCCAAATGAATTGACTACATTCTGAACTTCAGGAAGCCGAATTTCCTTGCGCTTCGTGGTAACAAATACATTTTTTCTGAAATGGTGGTAAAAAAACTAAACATGCTGTATTTTTTGTTTTATAACACGCACCTCTGTTTACTAAAGAGTTACTTTGTAATAATTAGTTCAATTGGCAATTAATCACTGCTTAAACTTCACAAAATAGGATTGGTTAGACTATATTAAGCTAATTATCTACCTTAGGCCTCTTTCACACGGGCGTGTGTGCCCCGTGGTCGTGCTGCGGCCCGCAAAATGCGGGCCGCAATGCACGAGCACAGTCCGTGGGGCAGCCGCAGCGGATCGCGGACCCATTCACTTGAATGGGTCCGCGATCCGGCCGTTCCGCAAAAAGATAGGACATGTTCTATCTTTTTGCGGAACGGACGTATGCGACGAAACCCCACGGAAGCACTATGTAGTGCTTCCGTAGGGTTCAGTATTCCGTTCCGCACCATTTCAAATCTCTGTATTTGCGGACCCGTTGAAGAGAATGGGTCCGCATCCGTGATGCGGAATGCCCACGGAACGGCACCCGTGTATTGCGGATCCGCAAATGCGGTCCGCAATACGGCAACGGGGTGCACACGCCCGTGTGAAAGAGGTCTTAATCTGCGTAAACACACCCTTTTCCCTTATTACCCTTTCACTCTTACTTTACTATTTCATTCTATAATAAATCTTTATCAGTTCTTTCTATATACACTTTATCTTGGTTAACCATTTTCTATTTCTATATTCTTCTATTACCTATCATCTAATAGCTTTTTCCTATAGCTATGATGCTGCCTTTTATCAAGAGCTTTTTTTATAGCTACTATGCTATCTATTTACAATAGCTTTTCCTTATAGTGAGATTTTTCAGAAAAAAAGTCATTACATTTTTCCTCTGTAATATAATTGCAGTTGCCTGCCCGTGTGTGTCAGCCCCACAGACTGTACTGTGCCCACTGCCCACCACTCATATAGGGTGGCACAGCATCTTGCTGTTAAAAAAGTCATTACATTTTTCCTCTGTAATATAATTGCAGTTGCCTGCCAGTGTGTGTCAGGCCCACAGACTGTACTGTGCCCACTGCCCACCACTCATATAGGGTGGCACAGCATCTTGCTGTTAAAAAAGTCATTAAATTTTTCCTCTGTAATATAATTGCAGTTGCCTGCCAGTGAGTGTCAGGCCCACAGACTGTACTGTACCCACTGCCCACCACTCATATAGGGTGGCACAGCATCTTGCTGTTAAAAAAGTCATTTCATTTTTCCTCTGTAATATAATTGCAGTTGCCTGCCAGTGTGTGTCAGGCCCACAGACTGTACTGTGCCCACTGCCCACCACTCATATAGGGTGGCACAGCATCTTGCTGTTAAAAAAATCATTAAATTTTTCCTCTGTAATATAATTGCAGTTGCCTGCCAGTGAGTGTCAGGCCCACTGACTGTACTGTGCCCACTGCCAGTGCCCACCACTCATATCGGGTGGCACAGTACCTTGCAGATAAAAAAGTCATTTCATTTTTCCTCTGTAATATAATTGCAGTTGCCTGCCAGTGTGTGTCAGGCCCACAGACTGTACTGTGCCCACTGCCCACCACTCATATAGGGTGGCACAGCATCTTGCTGTTAAAAAAGTCATTAAATTTTTCCTCTGTAATATAATTGCAGTTGCCTGCCAGTGAGTGTCAGGCCCACAGACTGTACTGTACCCACTGCCCACCACTCATATAGGGTGGCACAGCATCTTGCTGTTAAAAAAGTCATTTCATTTTTCCTCTGTAATATAATTGCAGTTGCCTGCCAGTGTGTGTCAGGCCCACAGACTGTGCTGTGCCCACTGCCCACCACTCATATAGGGTGGCACAGCATCTTGCTGTTAAAAAATTCATTCATTAAATTTTTCCTCTGTAAT
Organism: Bufo bufo; assembly: GCF_905171765.1. Taxonomy (NCBI): domain Eukaryota; kingdom Metazoa; phylum Chordata; class Amphibia; order Anura; family Bufonidae; genus Bufo; species Bufo bufo. The sequence continues at coordinate 58,298,834 of NC_053391.1, forward strand.
ATAATTGCAGTTGCCTGTCAGTGAGTGTCAGGCCCACAGACTGTACTGTGCCCACTGCCCACCACTCATATAGGGTGGCACAGTATCTTGCAGATAAAAAAGTTATTACATTTTTCCTCTGTAATATAATTGCAGTTGCCTGCCAGTGTGTCAGGCCCACAGACTGTACTGTGCCCACTGGCCACCACTCATATAAGGTGGCACAGCATCTTGCTGTTAAAAAAGTCATTTAAAATTTCCACTCCGCCTCTCACCTTCAGCAGTTCCTGCTCATCTGCCCACAGTCAGGTGTCTGTCAAGGAAATGTTTGAGCGTAAGAAGCCAATGTCACAGAGTCACCCCCTTGCCCGGCGTCTGACAGCTGGCTTGTCGGAACTCTTAGCCCGCCAGCTTTTACCATACAAGCTGGTGGAGTCTGAGGCCTTCAAAAAATGTGTAGCTATTGGGACACCGCAGTGGAAGGTACCCGGACGAAATTTCTTTTCACAAAAGGCAATCCCCAACCTGTACTCTATTGTGGAAAAGGAAGTCATGGCAGGTCTGGCACACAGTGTTGGGGCAAGGGTCCATCTGACCACTGATACCTGGTCTGCAAAGCACAGTCAGGGCAGGTATATCACGTACACTGCGCTTTGGGTAAACCTGCTGACGGCTGCCAAGCATGGAATGCGTGGATCTGCAGCGGAGTTGGTGACACCGCCACGACTTGCAGGCAGGCCTGCTGCCACCTCCTCTACTCCTCCTACTCCATCCTCTTCGCTAACCTCCTCGGCTGAGTCCTCTTCTGCTGCTGCGTCTTGCTCCACATCAACTGCACCCCCCCAGATCCCCAGGGGCTATTCCACATCCCGAATACGACAGTGTCACGCCGTCTTGGGGTTGACTTGCCTCAAAGCAGAGAGTCACACCGGACCAGCACTCCTGTCCGCCCTGAACGCACAGGTGGATCAGTGGTTTAACCTGCACCAACTGGAGATCGGCAAAGTGGTGTGTGACAACGGAAGCAATTTGTTGGCGGCATTGAATTTGGGCAAGTTGACACATGTGCCGTGCATGGCACATGTGTTGAATCTGATCGTACAATGCTTTGTGCATAAGTACCCAGGCTTACAGGATGTCCTCAAGCAGGCTAGGAAGGTGTGTGGCCATTTCAGGCGTTCCTACACGGCCATGGCACACTTTTCAGATATTCAGCGGCGAAACAACATGCCAGTGAGGCACTTGATTTGCGACAGCCCGACACATTGGAATTCAACACTCCTAATGTTCGACCGCCTGCTCCAACAAGAAAAAGCCGTCAACGAGTATTTGTATGACCGGGGTGCTAGGACAGCCTCTGTGGAGCTGGGTATTTTTTTGCCACGTTACTGGACGCTCATACGCAATGCCTGTAGGCTCATGCGTCCTTTTGAGGAGGTGACAAACCTAGTCAGTCGCACCGAAGGCACCATCAGCGACCTCATCCCATTTGTTTTCTTCCTGGAGAGTGCCCTGCGAAGAGTGCTGGATCAGGCCGTAGATGAGCGTGAAGAGGAAGAGTTGTGGTCACCATCCCCACCAGAAACAGCCTTATCATCATCGCTTGCTGGACCTACGGCAACGCTGGAAGAGCAGTCTGAGGAAGAGGAGTGAGAGGAGCAATGTGGCTTTGAGGAGGAGGAAGACCAACCACAGCAGGCATCCCAGGGTGCTCGTTGTCACCTATCTGGGACCCGTGGTGTTGTACGTGGCTGGGGGGAAGAAGAGACCTTCAATGAGATCACTGATGACGAGGAACGGGACATGAGTAGCTCGGCATCCAACCTTGTGAAAATGGTGTCTTTCATGCTGTCATGCCTGTTTAGAGACCCTCGTATAAAAAGGCTGAAGGAGAACGACCTGTACTAAGTGGCCACGCTACTAGACCCTCGGTATAAGCAGAAAGTGGCTGAAATGTTACCGAATTACCGGAAGTCGGAAAGGATGCAGCAGTTCCAAAACAAGTTAAAAAGTATATAAGGGTGATGTCACAGCACAACGGGAATCTAACAGGGGAAGAGGTGAAAGTAATCCTCCTCCTAACACGACCACGCCGGCAAGGACAGGACGCTTTACAGACGTGTTGTTGATGGAGGACATGCAGAGCTTTTTGAGTCCTGCGCATCGCCATAGCCATTTGGGGTCCACCCTCAGAGAACGACTCGACCGACAGGTAGCAGACTACCTCGCCTTAACTGCAGATATCGACACTCTGAGGAGCGATGAACCCCTTTTCTGCCTGGAAAACATAATTTTTTCCGGCCGCTGCTACAGCAAAATACTGTTTTTTGAAAAAAAATGTGTGTTTTTTAAACCCCTGAAAATGATGGGTGTATTTCTGCAGTGCGCCAGTCCTGCAGGGTGAGCGAATGTGAGGTCACAGAGGTAGTTAACAAACCGAGGGTTGTTCTTTGTACTCAGTTTTTATATACCCTGGGCAGGCGTACAGCAGTGATGAAGAGGCTGGCACATGGATCCTCTGGGGCACTCTCTGTGTATAGGGACCAGGCCAGGTGGTAGGTGAGGTGCCCTGGGTGTTGTAGGTTTAGTGTGCCTGTGGCAAGATCGCTTATAGTTCGTGACGCCAGTGCCGGTAACGGTGGCACACCGATTTGTTGTCGGAATAATTGAGGTACACAAAGTTGCAGTGAACCAGAACTTCTTTTTACTGAACAGTTCAACTATATACAGTCCTCAGTTAGTTCCATATACATAATGTTGAATACAGGCAGGCTTGACATAAATGGCAGGCAAAGTTTTTGCAAGATACTCAGAGGGAAAAACACTTACAGATCAGGCTGCACTTTTCTCAGATCCTGTCTGGCTTTCACCAAGGCCCGTATGCCCTATTGCTGGCTTTATCTTTGGGTAGGGAAAACTTCCTGTGTTATATATCTTCTTGCTTTAAATATCCTTCTGCCCTTCAGCTTTCTATTTGGCTGGATGAAAGTGGCTCTGCACTGTACTTTTAAAGGTGCTAAATATCCTCAGGAGGTAACTTCTTCCCCTGGTGGCAAGCTAGGAGCCTGGGCTATCTAGTTGCATGTCAGAAGCTGCTCCTCAGCTCCTGCCTGGCTGAAGTGACTCTTGGCTTCTGACCACACACCCTCTCTCTGGTCTGGACCTGACGATATATACTAGGGGGTTCCCTAGCTCCCTCTACTGCCTAGGAGGAGGAACTACACCCCTAACAGGCCTGGTACGCAGGAATTAACATGACAACATACATTAAAATGCCATATAAAATACCATAACCATGTTCCACAGGAGGTGGAGAACAACGTGACCCAATTGACCCTTGTGTAGTGCCCACCCTTACGTAGTGGGACACTACATTTCTACCTTAAATTGCACACTGACTAATACAGATGTTGTAGATTGCCAAAAAGTCATTTTTTGCTAACCGAATATAAATGCTGTATATATTAAACTTGAATTTAACACTTGCAGATCTGCAAAATCGTTTTTTTTTTTGCAAACCCCAGAAAATGATGGGTGTATTTTTACCTTAAATTGCACACTGACTAATCCAGATGTTGTAGATTGCCCCAAAAAATTGGTGATTTGCAATGTCCCAAAAGCTCAGATGCAATGTTGGTGCACTGAGCATGCATAAAATGGCCGCCGCCGCCACCCACCTAACTAACAGAATTATAAAAGTTATAATTTTTTTGGTCAATGGCCTCAGGGCAGGGTAAAAAGATTGTGTCTTGCACCCACACAACTATTTCTAGGTAGATCGCTGAGTTAGATCGCTGATCGCTCTCCTGTTCTCTCCCTGAAATCACAAGTCCAGCAGCATCCTCTCCCTACACTTGTATCAGCAGAGTGAAGTGCAGCGCTACGTGACTCAAGCTTATATAGAGCCTGGGTCACATGCTGCTCTGGCCAATCACAGCCATGCCATTAGTAGGCATGGCTGTTATGGCCTCTTGGGGAAAATAGTATGACGCTTGTTGATTGGCTGCTGTGCAGCCTTTCAAAAAGCGCCAAGAAAGTGCACCAAACACCGGAAATGTTCGGGTTCGGGTCCAGGGTCCAAAAATCCTAAAGTTCGGTACGAACCCGAACTTTACAGTTTGGGTTCGCTGAACCCTAGCTCCGATATGTTCCTGACTCTAAGATATTGGCAAAGTTCTCAGCTTTTAACTTCGGCTTGAGGAATTAGCTAGTATTGTCAATTGCATATTATTTTGGTGCATTTTCTGCAGTGATTTTTGTATTTATATATTTTTTCATCTGCACAATGTATAATTTTGTGTAAGATGTCCTTGTGGTGCATGTGGTCCTCCCCGGCATCCTCCATTGTACGCATTTTTTGCTGGGGAAAGCGGTTATCTGCAGACCACATGCGGAGGAATTGCTCCCCCGGTTATAGAAACGCTACAGTGTTTGGGTTTGGAGCATTTCCACCCATTTTTTTTCTTTATGTGTATGGAATGTGTCACTTCATTTTGTTGGTAACGTTCTTTGCACCTGGTAGCTCCTGTTCACATGGTCTGTTGTGGGTGCAGCTCACAGCTTTATTCTACCTCACAGTGCATTGGTGATACCACTATGGAGGCATGTGAGAGCCTGGTTGTGAGTTGGTTTCTAGCACTGTTCAGACCCTGTTCACACGAGTAGTTTAGTGGTAGGACCCCATGCTTGCTGAGACACCGTGATGTGGTGCATGAGTTACTCCGATATGTTCCTGACTGGAAGATATTGGCAAAGTTCTCAGCATTTAACATCGGCTTTAGGAATTAGCTAGTATTGTCAGTTGTGTATCATTTTGGTGCATTTTCTGCAGTGATTTATATATATATATATATATATATATATATATATTTATATATATATATATATATATATATATACAGTACAGACCAAAAGTTTGGACACACCTTCTCATTCAAAGAGTTTTCTTTATTTTCATGACTATGAAAATTGTAGATTCACACTAAAGGCATCAAAACTATAAATTAACACATGTGGAATTATATACATAACAAACAAGTGTGAAACAACTGAAAATATGTCATATTCTAGGTTCTTCAAAGTAGCCACCTTTTGCTTTGATTACTGCTTTGCACACTCTTGGCATTCTCTTGATGAGCTTCAAGAGGTAGTCCCCTGAAATGGTTTTCACTTCACAGGTGTGCCCTGTCAGGTTTAATAAGTGGGATTTCTTGCCTTATAAATGGGGTTGGGACCATCAGTTGCGTTGAGGAGAAGTCAGGTGGATACACAGCTGATAGTCCTACTGAATAGACTGTTAGAATTTGTATTATGGCAAGAAAAAATAAAGCTAAGTAAAGAAAAACGAGTGGCCATCATTACTTTAAGAAATGAAGGTCAGTCAGTCAGCCGAAAAATTGGGAAAACTTTGAAAGTAAGGGCTATTTGACCATGAAGGAGAGTGATGGGGTGCTGCGCCAGATGACCTGGCCTCCACAGTCACCGGACCTGAACCCAATCGAGATGGTTTGGGGTGAGCTGGACCGCAGAGTGAAGGCAAAAGGGCCAACAAGTGCTAAGCATCTCTGGGAACTCCTTCAAGACTGTTGGAAGACCATTTCAGGGGACTACCTCTTGAAGCTCATCAAGAGAATGCCAAGAGTGTGCAAAGCAGTAATCAAAGCAAAAGGTGGCTACTTTGAAGAACCTAGAATATGACATATTTTCAGTTGTTTCAAACTTGTTTGTTATGTATATAATTCCACATGTGTTAATTCATAGTTTTGATGCCTTCATAGTCATGAAAATAAGGAAAACTCTTTGAATGAGAAGGTGTGTCCAAACTTTTGGTCTGTACTGTATATATATATATATATATATATATATATATATATATATATATTTATACACACAGCGGGTATAGATTTAGGATGTAACCGGCTGATTTTGTACTCGTAACAGACTGAACTGTCACTGGGGTTAGAGGGACCTATTAACCCTGATTTGCAGTGGATATAAAAAGTCTACACACCCCTGTTAAAATGTTAGGTTTCTGTGATGTAAAAAAATGAGACAAAGATAAATCATTTCAGAACTTTTTTCCACCTTTAATGTGACCTATAAACTCAACTGAAAAACAAACTGAAATATTTTAGGTAGAGGTAAGAAAACAAAGAAAACTAAAATAATGTGGTTGCATAAGTATGCACACCCTCTTATGACTGGGGATGTAGCTGTGTTCATAATTAAGCAATCACATTCAAAATCATGTTAAATAGGAGTCAGCATACACCTGCTATCCTTTAAAGTGCATCTGATTAACCCCAAGTAAAGTTCAGCTGCTCTAGTTGGTCTTTCCTGAAATTTTCTTAGTCACATCCCACAGCAAAAGCCATGGTCCACAGAGAGCTTCCAAAGCATTATAGGGATCTCATTGTTAAAAGGTATCGGTCTGGAGAAGGGTACAAAAGAATTTCCAAGGCATTAAATATACCATGGAACACAGTGAAGACAGTCATCATCAAGTGGAGAAAATATGGCACATCAGTGACATTACCAAGAACTGGACGTCCCTCCAAAATTGATGAAAAGACGAGAAGAAAACTGCTCTGGGAGGCTACCAAGAGGCCTACAACAACATTAAAGGAGCTGCAGGAATATCTGGCAAGCACTGGCTATGTGGTACATGTGACAACAATCTCCCGTATTCTTCATATGTCTGGACTATGGGGTAGAGTGGCAAGACGAAAGCCTTTTCTTACAAAGAAAAACATCAAAGCCAGGCTACATTTAGCAAAAACACATCTGAAGTCTCCCAAAAGCATGTGGGAAAAGGTGTTATGGTCTGATGAAACCAAGGTTGAACTTTTTGGCCATAATTCCAAAAGATATCTTTGGCATAAAAACAACACTGCAAATCACCAAAAAAACACCATACCCACAGTGAAGCATGGTGGTGGCAGCATCATGCTTTGGGGCTGTTTTTCTTCAGCTGGAACTGGGGCCCTTAGTTAAGCTAGAGGGAATTATGAACAGTTCCAAATACCAGTCAATATGGGCACAAAACCTTCAGGCTTATGCTAGAAAGCTGAACATGAAGAGAAACTTCATCTTTCAGCATGACAACGACCCAAAGCATACATCCAAATCAACAAGGGAATGGCTTCACCAGAAGAAGATTAAAGTTTTGAAATGGCCCAGCCACAGCCCAGACCTGAATCAGATTGAAAATCTGTGGGGTGATCTGAAGAGGGCTGTGCACAGGAGATGCCCTTGCAATCTGACAGATTTGGATTGTTTTTGCAAAGAAGAGTGGGCAAATCTTGCCAAGTCAAAATGTGCCATGCTGATAGACTCATACCCAAAAAGAGTGCTGTAATAAAATCAAAAGGTGCTTCAACAAAGTATTAGATTAAGGGTGTGCACACTTATGCAACAATTTTATTTATTTTTTCTTCCTTCTACCTAAAAGATTTCAGTTTGTTTTTCAATTGAGTTGTACAGTTTATAGGTCACATTAAAGGTTGAAAAAGTTCTGAAATGATTTATCTTTGTCTCGTTTTTTTAAATCACAGAAACCTGACATTTTAACAGGGGTGTGTAGACTTTTTATATTCACTGTACATGTTGTCCATCATGCTATAATCTATCTACCTCATCTCTCCCTTGAAGCCCTTAAATTTTCTCCCCCTCTAGACATCTGCATTGTAGAGGACCGGATTACTGTACGTTTTTCTTGAACGTACAAGATCGGATTTTCTATGTCAAGTTCACAAAGATGAAGCACAGCTGCATTCGTTTTGTGGGGTAAGTTTACCGGCAGTTCTTTGTAACTCCAGAACACATGTTGCCTTCAAAACAGACTACAAACTCCGCTCTGCTGGATGACAGTGGAGGTGCTCCTCGATGCCTGTCAGCCTCTTCCTGGTGAAGTCTGCCCTGGGCTGTGTGACACTACCCCCCTGTGTAGTCAAGCCTCACAGCTAAAGTCCTATTCAGTAGCATGACCTGCGATCAATGATCCGGGCTGTGCACTGGAGGCAGCCACCGAGGACCCTGCAAGCAGCCGGTAACCGTGACAGAGTCATCAAAGAGGGGAGGGGAACTGATCTCGGTGGCAGAGCCGGGGACACTTCTACACCCGAGACGAGGCAAGCTGGTTCCTCAATGGCTTCTGTGCTCTGACGGGCAGAGGACGGATGGGTGCTGCCGATGGCTGGAGCACGGCATGTGTGTGTCGCTGATCATGTATGGGTAGTGCGAGCGTCGGTAACCATGACTCTTCACAGACTAAAGGAGGATGAGAGAGCCGCTGCTAAACCACGCCAGTCCTGCTGGCCTCTGGCCTCTGGCTTGTAGGAATCAGCACGCGCACGGCAGGCTGCGTTACCACAGTGTTCTTCTCAAGACTTGATGTGCCCGATATGGAAACTGAGAGCAGACCGCTGTGGGCATGGTTGGGGGACTGTGTGCCAATTGGTATCTGAGAGGTCTATTTTCCAGTATGGCTTATGTATGGAGGGCAGTGTCCAGAGATCACACAGAGGACTAAGGGTTACACTATACTAGGGCTGAAACGATTAATCAATTGAATCGATTTATTAGACACAAAAAGCAAATGTGGTCAAGTTCCCTTGACATATATACACTGCTCAAAAAAATAAAGGGAACACAAAAATAACACATCCTAGATCTGAATTAATTAAATATTCTTCTGAAATACTTTGTTCTTTACATAATTGAATGTTCTGACAACAAAATCACACAAAAATAAAAAAATGGAAATCAAATTTTTCAACCCATGGAGGTCTGGATTTGGAGTCACACTCAAAATTAAAGTGGAAAAACACACTACAGGCTGATCCAACTTTGATGTAATGTCCTTAAAACAAGTCAAAATGAGGCTCAGTAGTGTGTGTGGCCTCCACGTGCCTGTATGACCTCCCTGCAACGCCTGTGCATGCTCCTGATGAGATGGCGGACGGTCTCCTGAGGGATCTCCTCCCAGACCTGGACTAAAGCATCTGCCAACTCCTGGAAAGTCTGTGGTGCAACGTGACGTTGGTGGATAGAGCGAGACATGATGTCCCAGATGTGCTCAATTGGATTCAGGTCTGGGGAACGGGCGGGCCAGTCCATAGCATCAATGCCTTCGTCTTGCACGAACTGCTGACACACTCCAGCCACATGAAGTCTAGCATTGTCTTGCATTAGGAGGAACCCAGGGCCAACCGCACCAGCATATGGTCTCACAAGGGGTCTGAGGATCTCATCTCGGTACCTAATGGCAGTCAGGCTACCTCTGGCGAGCACATGGAGGGCTGTGCGGCCCTCCAAAAAAATGCCACCCCACACCATTACTGACCCAATGCCAAACCGGTCATGCTGGAGGATGTTGCAGGCAGCAGAACGTTCTCCACGGCACCTCAAGACTCTGTCACGTCTGTCACATGTGCTCAGTGTGAACCTGCTTTCATCTGTGAAGAGCACAGGGCGCCAGTGGCGAATTTGCCAATCTTGGTGTTCTCTGGCAAATGCCAAATGTCCTGTACGGTGTTGGGCTGTAAGCACAACCCCCACCTGTGGACGTCGGGCCCTCATATCACCCTCATGGAGTCTGTTTCTGACCGTTTAAGCAGACACATGCACATTTGTGGCCTGCTGGAGGTCATTTTGCAGGGCTCTGGCAGTGCTCCTCCTGTTCCTCCTTGCACAAAGGCGGAGGTAGCGGTCCTGCTGCTGGGTTGCTGCCCTCCTACGGCCTCCTCCATGTCTCCTGATGTACTGGCCTGTCTCCTGGTAGCGCCTCCATGCTCTGGACACTACGCTGACAGACACAGCAAACCTTCTTGCCACAGCTCGCATTGATGTGCCATCCTGGATAAGCTGCACTACCTGAGCCACTTGTGTGGGTTGTAGACTCCGTCTCATGCTACCACTAGAGTGAAAGCACTGCCAGCATTCAAAAGTGACCAAAACATCAGCCAGGAAGCATAGGAACTGAGAAGTGGTCTGTGGTCACCACCTGCAGAACCACTCCTTTATTGGGGGTGTCTTGCTAATTATCTATAATTTCCACCTGATGTCTATCCCATTTGCACAACAGCATGTGAAATTGATTGTCACTCAGTTTTGCTTCCTAAGTGGACAGTTTGATTTCACAGAAGTGTGATTGACTTGGAGTTACATTGTGTTGTTTAAGTGTTCCCTTTATTTTTTTGAGCAGTGTATATATTTTAACAATTTGTTAAATGAATGAATAAATAAATAAATAGGAGCTTTAATAAATTAATAAAAAAAATAACTAAAACAACTAATCGACTGGAAATAAAAAATAAAAATAATTTTGCCAAAAAAATACATAAAGAAATTCAACTGTAGAAAAATATATAAATAAAAAAAATATATAAAAAACGCATCCATAAGTAAATAAATACATAAATAAATTCCTCAATTAATACATAAATGAATTCATCAATACAGAAATATATAAATAAAGTTATCAATAAATAAATAAATCAAGAAATATATCCAGAAGTTAAAAAAACAACAAAGTTTGGGAGAGAGAGCCAAGGAGAGGGATTGTCAAAGGACCATTCAGCGCCCGGAACCGACAGCAGGGGCCAAGAAGTCGCTGCTGATCCAGGACTTGTTCATTTTGATAAATGTAAGTCTGTCCACGGAGTCAGTGGACAGACGTGTCCGCTTGTCGGTGACCACCCCACCTGCCACGCTGAATGTCTGCTCAGACAGTACGCTGGAGGGTGGGCAAGACAGAAGTTCTAGCGCATACTGGAAGCACCAACGGACCCCATGTAGTCTGCCACCATGCGGGCCAGCCGTTGGTGGTGACTGCTGCTGCTGGATCGCGCAGACTGGTAAAACAACCTCATCTCACCCATGAGATCACCTGCTCAGCTGGAGCTGCTGGGGCCAGCCACCTGCTGGGTGAGATGGGCGGGGACAACTGGAGCTTGAGGCTGAGGGTTTTCCTGCTCCAGCCGGAGGATCAGACAGGCCCACAGGTTTTGCTTGCAGGCATCCCTCCGGCTGGCTGGCTGGGATGAACTGCTCCAGTTTCCCCTTGCAGCGGGGGTCTAAAATGGTGGCGTACCAAAACTTATCCCTCTCCTTATTTTTCCTGATCTGGGGGTCCCTCCTAAGGCATTGCAGCATGTGGGTAGCCATGGAGAAGAGGACAGCCCGCTGTGACTCTTCTTGGCTGCATGGGACCATGACCTCTTGGTCCTCCTGCTGCTGCTCCCCAGGACTAACGGTGCCCCCGGCACCGGCTCTCCCTCCTGACCAGGCCCAGACTTCTGGACGTTGGCAAACTCCTCAGCAAATTCTTCCTTCTCCTCCTCGTCATGGGCCTGGTCTTGGTGGAGCATTGTTGGCTCTTCTTGCTCAACCAAGGCACTCTCCCCAGCCTCAAGCAGATTATCTAGTGTCCTGTCCAGCAGGAACACTATGGGGAGCATGTCATTGAGGCCGACATGCTCCCTGCTGACCATCTTAGTTGCCTTCTCGAATGGTGCCAACACATGGCTGACCTGGTGTATGTGCCCCCACTCCGCATTGGTGATGTGGGGAGTGGGTGTGATGGCCCGGAAGTGCCTTGGTCCAGCAGGTATTCTTTCACTGCCCGTCACTGCTCCCACAACCTCTCCAGCATGTGGAGGGTGGAGTTCCACCGCGTCATACTGTCCACAATCAGCCTGTGAGGTGGCAGACTGTTGTCCTGCTGCAGTTTGGACAGGGACATGGTGGCGGTTAGGGAGCGTCAGAGGTAGCTGGAAATCTTACGTACCCTTGGCACGATGTTGCTCAACCTTGGGTATGTGCGTAGGAACTTCTGTACCACAAGGTTGAGGACATGTGCCATGCAGGGCACGTGTGTGAGACTGCCAGCATGGAGGGCTGCGAGGAGGTTGCTGCCATTGTCACAGACAACCATACCAGTCTGGAGCCTTCAGGGTGTCAGCCACTTGTGGACCTGAGCCAGGCGGGCTGCCAGAACATGAGGTCCAGTGTGTCTCCATTCCCCTAAGCTCACAAGCTGGAGCACAGCCTGGCAGCGGACGTGCCCCACGCTTGCATAGGTACGGAGATGCTTGCTGGGGGGCTTAGCAGCAGTGGAGACAGTGGCTTGAAGGAGAGTAGCAGTTCTCCCCTGGACACCCGGGGTGGCACCACAAACTGAGATGCCGCCACATCTGATGATCCCTCCCCGGCGCCTAGGAAGGACACCCAATGGGCAGTGAAGCTGATGTATCGTCCCTGTCCATGTCTGCTGACAGTGTGATCAGGAGACAGGGATACATTCTGCACAATGTGCTGGCGTAGGGCAGTGATGCCAGTCCTGGCAAAGAAATGACGGCTGGGGACACACCATCTGGGTTGGGCCTGCTCCAACATCTGCCGGAATGGATTGCTGTCCACAAAATTGAAGGGCAGCAGATGTTGGGTGATAACCATTGCCAGGAGCCCATTGAGTGAACGCACGAGTTGGTCCCCTGAGCCGTAGGGCGCGGTATGTTCAAATGCGTGGGCAACCAACGGCTGGCAACAGACGGCACTGGAGGCGATAGAGGGGGGTGCAGAGGAGGCAAAGGACTGGCTGCCAGTACCAGTACCTCTAGGAGAGGGAGTGGGGGAGTGTGTATGCATTGCTGGAAGGGGGTGGGGTGTCTGCAGGACAGTGGCAGGAGCTGCTGTCCCCTGCACACTGCTGCTGGCTCTGCTACGACCAGCCTGCATCTGTTCCCACTTCCGCCAGTGGTTGACTCTCAGGTGCTGAGTAAGGACAGTGGTACCCAGCAGAGCAACAGACCTCCCTGTCCTCACCCTGGCATGGCAGGGCTGACAGATGGCAATTGTCACATCGTCTACTGCCAGGGTGAAGTAAGCCCACACAGGCAACTTATGCACCGACCTCCTGTCAGATGGGGTGGTGCTGACTTGCACCTGTTCGGGCTCGGTGCGCACAAATGGAGCTGGCTGCTGCTGCTGCCTCCTCCTGCTGCCATTACCAATAGAGCCCCTGACACTGCGCTTACTGGTGACCTGGCGCACCGTTTGCCTCAGGTGCCTAACTTCCTCATCAGTGCTGCTGTCACCTGACAAGGGAGGTGGCACCCATTCTAAATCACCCTCCTCTTCATTGCCTGTAATGTCAGACCCAAGGTCGACCAGTGGTTGACTGATGGGAACATCAGATGTGGAGCCCCTGAACTGGCTCCGATGTCCCCTTGCTGATGTCTGGGTCTGACTAGGTGCGGGGGTTCTGTGGCTGAAACCACCTGCACCAATTGGAAGGGATGTCACTGGGGTACTGACGGGGGTACCCCCTCCTCCCCCTCTTCCTCCATCCCTTCCAAAAGGTTCTAACCCTCCAGACCAAGCTTTAGCCCACTCTCCTGCATTACCTCCCCCAAGATGTCCCTCTCACTGTCGCTGTCAAACAGCATCAGGGTCAATTCTTTGGGGTTGGGGGCTGGGCCTGCAGGAGGTGAGCAGAGCCGGGGCAGAGGACTCTGAGCCACTGCCTCGGCGTCCTGCAATGAAATGGGGAGGCTGCCTAGCCCAAAGAAATCACAGATGAGGCGGAGGCTCCGGCCACCTGCGCCCGCCCCTCCATGGGTAGAGGAGCGGCCCCATGCTGGCAGCGGTCCAGCACTAGAACCAACTCCCCTTCCACTACCACGGCGGCCTACACGGCCACGTGCACTCATGATGTGGGTTTATATATACAACCCAAAAAATAAAAGAAAATAAAGAGGGAAATTGGGCAAACTTTATTGGGGTGGGGACAATGGGGCAAAAATGAACTAAAATATACAATAAACCCAAAAACTAAAACTATTTTTTTTCACACACAAAAGACACAGACACTAATCACTAAAAAAACTAAAGCCTAAAACACTAGTACTAAAAGACTTTTTTGTTTTTGTTTTTTCACTGACAAAAGACACTAATAACTACACAAACTAAAGCCTAAAACACTAGGCGTAACAGACTTTTTTTTTTTCACAGACAAAAGACGCAAACACTAATCACTACACAAACTAAAGCCTAAAACACTTTTTTTTTTTGTTTTCCACTAACAAAAGACGCAAACACTAATCACTACAGAAACTGAACACTAAAACACTAAGACTTTTTTGGGGGGGGGTTTCAAGGACAAAAGACGCTAACACTAATCACTACACAAACTAAAGCCTAGGACTAAAATGCTTTTTTTTTGTTTGTTTTTTCACTGACAAAAGATGCAAACACTAATCACTACAGAAACTAAAGCCTAAAACACTAGGACTAAAAGTATGCTTTTTTTTGTTTAGTTTTTTTCCACAGACGGACGAAACAGACAGCTAATCCCAACACTATTCTTTAGCCCTATCTAACCTAAAGTACACCCTGCCCTGGAAACTATCAGCTCAACTATTCCCTAATTAATCTACACTATCTAGCACTAACTTTATGGATTATATATTTATGCTAACTAACTATATAATCTACACTAAGGCAAAAAAATATATACAATGCAACAGCACTCTGCAAACCAAATAAAGTACAATAATGCCAAAATAATAGAAAGTATTCTGGTGCTAATGCTACGCTAATAAATTTGAGATGGTTGGCAAATCATTTCGTACAAAATTATTTTCGCCCATCTGCCAAACGTCAAGGCGATCTCAGTAAGACTGGAACCTAACACTAAATACCACATTAATTGGTGCCATACTGGCCTCCATTATATTCAGGAAATGCAGGTTCCACATGCATGCCGAGCTCACATTATATTATGCCTCTTATTGTGCCAAAATGGCCTCCAATATGTTCAGGGGATCCAGGCTCCACATGCATGCTGAACTCACACTATATGATACCTCTTTGGTGCCGGCCTCCATTATGTTCAAGGAATGCAGGTTCCACTAGCATGCTGAGCCCACTCTGTATTCCACCTTTCCTGGTGCCAAATTGCTACCAATACATACAGGGAGGGTAGGCTACAGCTTTATAGCTATACTAATTTAAATCAGCCTATAGGGCAGACAGGTTGGCAGACGGGCCCAAATAATTTTGTACAAAATGATTTGCCAAGCATCTCAAATTTATTTCATTAGCACCAGAATACTTTCTATTATTTTGGCATTATTGTACTTTAATTGGTTTGCAGAGTGCTGTTGCATTGTATATTTTTTTTGCCTTCGTGCTTTCAGCCATGGCAACGGACACCTGCGCTCTGGATGTGCTGACTGACCACCAAATTTTCTATATAACCTACACTACACCTAGCACTGGACTCTATCAGCTAAGGGTACTTTCACACTTGCGGAAGGACGGATCCGACAGGCTGTTCACCATGTCGGATCCGTCCTTCCGCTATTTCACCGTGCCGCCGGACCGCCGCTCCGTCCCCATTGACTAAAAAGTCCTGCATGTCCGACTTTTTAGTCCGGCGGCTCTCGCCGTGCACTGCCGTGCTGTGCCGGAGCTCCGCCCCGTCCCCATTATAGTCAATGGGGACGGAGCGGCGGTCCGGCGGCACGGCGAAATAGCGGAAGGACGGATCCGACAGGGTGAACAGCCTGTCAGATCCGTCCTGCCGCAAGTGTGAAAGTAGCCTAAGCTACAGTATTCCCTACTAACATACACTATCTAGCCCTAACTATCTGGATTATATATTTCAACTAACTAATAGAGATGTCGCGAACATAAAATTTACCTTTGCGAACGGCGAACGCGAATTTACGCAAATGTTCGCGATCGGGCGAACCGCCTTAGACTTCAATAGACAGGCGAATTTTAAGACCCACAGGGTCTCTTTCTGGCTTAATAGTGATGGAAAACTTGTTTCATGGGGACTAACACCTGGCCTGTGGCATGCCGGAGGGGGATCCATGTCAAAACTCCCATGGAAAATTACGTAGTTGACGCAGAGTGTGGTAAGTTAAATTCGCAATGCGATTATTATAACCTGTATTAATCGCATTGCGATTACAACTTAGATCTGAGTTCCTAATGGTTGTATTGCTAGAATTGACGAATATAACAAATATAGCACTATATTCTCAATGTTCGTTATATTCTAGCAATACAACCATTAGGAACCCAGCTCTAAGTTGAATTCGCAATGAGATTAATATAACCTGTATTAATCGCATTGCGATTACAACTTAGATCTGAGTTCCTAATGGTTGTATTGCTAGAATTGACGAATATAACGATTATAGCACTATATTCTCAATCTTCGTTATATTCTAGCAATACAACCATTAGGAACCCAGCTCTAAGTTGAATTCGCAATGCGATTAATATAACCTGCATTAATCGCATTGTGATTACAACTTAGTCAAATTTGTGACACTGCAGCTTCAGAATGAATCTAAGATGGATGCTGTCCTTGCTTTTTGATAGGAGGTGGGAGGGTCTGGGAGGGAGGGTCTGCTGCTGATTGGCTGGAATGTGTCTGCTGACTGTGAGGTACAGGGTAAAAGTTTGCTCAATAATGATGTATAGGGGGCGGACTGAACATCGCATATGTTCGCCCGCCGCAGCGAACGCGAACAAGCTATGTTCGCCGGGAACTGTTCGCCGGCGAATAGTTTGGGACATCTCTACTAACTAACTCTATAACCTACACTACACCCTGCCCTGGAAACTATCAGCTAAAATAGTGCCTAACTAACCTACACTATCTAGCACTAACTATCTGGATTATATATTTCAGCTAACTACTGTATCTCTATAACCTACACTACACCCTGCACTGGACCCTATCAGCTATTCAGCTACACAATTCCCTATTACTATCTAACACTAACTATCTGGAATATTTATATGTGATTGGTAATGTAATTTGAAAAAGCACAGCACAGTATTCAAGCTCCTCTCTCTCCCACATGAAACTCCACAAAATGGCTGCTGGGGAGTATCTTAATTTATATAGTGAAGGGGTAGGCAACTTTTCTTTTGGTTGCTAGGGATGTTACTAAGCTGTGACAAAGCCTTCTCATTGGCCCACAAGCTAGAAGAAGGGAGGGAAGATCACCTTATGTGTGCTGTGTTCAAAAAAAAGAAAAAAAAAAGAATATTCATCATTATTAATATATAGCACTATATTTTAAATATTAGCGAATTCTCAAAGTGCCGATATTCACGATAAAAATTTGTAATTCGAATATTCACGCTCAACACTACTAATAACCCAAAACATGCAGCTAAAAACATCCCAAAAAGGCTAAGAGCAAAGCAGTGGACTATTCTGAAGTGGCCTTTTATGAGCCCTAATCTAATCCTATTGAACATCTGGAAGCAGCTGAAACATGCAGTCTGGAGAAGGCGCCCTTCAAACCTGAGACATCTGGAGGAGTTTGCTAACAAGGAGCAGGCCAAAATACCTGTGGGCAATCGCTTGATTCCAGTGATTGTTTCGAAAGGTTCTGCAACAAAATATTAAGTTAAGTGCACCATCATTTTTGTCCAGGTCTGTTTTATTAGTTTGTTTTATCAATTTTTCTGTTGAACCACAATTCAAAAGCAATGTCTGATATTCATTAGTTTACTTTCAGTAAATTTTTATTATTGTTTTTGTCAGTTACAGTTTATTTCAGTAAACTTTGTGGTTTTTTTTTCTTTAACAGATAACGTGAATCAGCAATTTTGCAGCAATGGTGTAAAAAGGTTTTATATTGCTACCCCCTCTATTTTTACCAGAGTTACTATGCATAGAAACGGAAATAACATAGGGGGCAATTTATTAAGGTAAATGCGACAGGATTCGAGTTTAATGTGAATAAAAAAAAACATTATTATTTATTATCCGGTTTACAAGCTGTTTGCAGCTCACAAGACAAGGGGTGTGACTTAGAGGAAATGGTGATTGACTTTTATAGGGAGGGGTGTGGCTTAGAGGAAATGGTGATTGACTTTTATAGGAAGGGGTGTGGCTTAAGTTGTAAAAACATGAGTTGAAACTGCACCATAAAAAACATATCGAGGCACACGAAATTGAGGACACAGCATGATAAATTTGGTGCATCTTTAGACTACTTGGTCTAAATTTATGCTGTGAATAAATACATACAATCAAAATCTGCCCCATAATCGTTATGCTGCATCATGCTATTGTTATCTCTACCCTGACACTCTTCCTTGAAAAACTACCTAATGCATACCATGGGGTGCAAGATGGAGAATAGAGGATAGGTCAGAGTTAAGGTTTCTTTATCATATGTGAGGCCTAGATGTTATTTAACTTCAGCCTTGTAAAATACATATGTGCATTAATGAACCGAAAAATGCCATTAACCTATATAAACTGTCTATTAGGTGCTTTACTGATACATGCTTATATCTTAAAGGGGTTGTCCGGGTTCCGAGCTGAAACCGGACATATCCATATTTTCACCCAGGCAGCCCCCATGATGTTAGCATCGGAGCATCTCATGCCCTGATGCGCTCCCTTGCCCTGCGCTAGATCGCAATAACACACTGCCAGGTGGAGGCTTCTGCCCGGCAGTGTGTTCGGTGACGTGTCCGGCTCTGATGGGTGTGCTTTAGCGCTGCCCTAGCCGTTTTACTGGCTAGGGCAACACTAAAGCCCGCCCATTTGTGCCGGTGACGTCACCGGGCTTCCTGGCAGCCACATGGAGATCCAGGTTCATCACCGGAACTCCTGAAAATGCCTTTGCCCTGCGCGATTTAGCGCAGGGCAAAGGAGAGCATCGGAGCATGAACTGCACCGATGCTCATGTTAGGGGGGCTACCTGGGTGAAAATGGAGGTATGTCCCGGACAACCCCTTTAAAGCTAAGTGTAGATATATCTTATGTGGGCACAAAACACCTGCTAAATTATTCTAATTATAAAATATTTGTAATAATCAGCATCTTCCTGTAATGACAATATAATAACACAGCCTTGTCATCTGGTGAATGTCAGAATTAAATAGGACCTTTCTAACCTTTTCTTAATTTCTCATTAACAAGCGTTTTACCCTTGGCAACTCTAACTGCTGTGATAAAAACAAAGCAACTTAATAGTTGACAATTTCAAAGATAAATTGATCTATCTATATATCTATCTATGTATCATCTATTTGTTATCTATCTATGTATCATCTATTTGTCTATCTATGTATCTATCTATGTAATATCTATCTATTATCTATCTATCTATTTGTCTATATTTGTCGAATATTCGCAAATTCGAATATTCATTATATTTATGGTTGAGCGAACCCGAACTGTAAAGTTCGGGTTCGTACCGTACTTTAGGATTTTTGGACCCCAGACCCGAACCCGAACATTTCCGTAAAAGTTTGGGTTCGGGTTCGGTGTTTGGCGCTTTCTTGGCGCTTTTTGAAAGGCTGCACAGCAGCCAATCAACAAGCGGCATACTACTTGCCCCAAGAAGCCATCACAGCCATGCCTACTAATGGCATGGCTGTGATTGGCCAGAGCAGCATGTGACCCAGGCTCTATATAAGCTAGAGTAACGTAGCGCTGCACGTCACTCTGCTGTTACAAGTGTAGGGAGAGGATGCTGCTGGACTTGTGATTTCAGGGAGAGAATAGGAGAGAATCTAACTCAGCGATCTACAGACAAATAGTTGTGTGGGTGCAGGGCACTATCATTTTACCCTGCCCTGAGCTCATTGACCAAAAAATACTAAATTTTTAGAATTCTGTTAGTTAGGTGGGTGGCGGCCATTTTATGCATGCTCAGTGCACCAGCACTGCATCTGAGCTTTTGGGACATTGCAAATCACCATTTTTTGGGGGCAAACTACAACATCTGGAATAGTCAGTGTGCAATTTAAGGTAGAAATACACCCATCATTTTCTGGGGTTTTAAAAACACACAATTTTTTTCAAAAAACAGTATTTTCCAGATCTGCAAGTGTTAAATTCAAGTTTAATATATACAGCTTTCATATTCTGTTAGCAAAAAAAGTCTTTTTTGGCAATCTACAACATCTGGATTAGTCAGTGTGCAATTTAAGGTAGAAATAGAGATTTTAAATACCGCCATTTGGTGCACCAATATTGAATTCAGGCCTACAGAGGTTCAGGCCCTGTGAGATACCACCTCTACATACAGGGGTTTGTATTAGGCATTTGAAATACAGCCATTTTAAATACAGCCTTTTTGTGCAAAGAAATATTTACTTCAGGCCTACACTGATTCAGGGTGTGTGAGATCTTTCCTATACATACAGGGGTTTGAATCAGGCACTTGAAATACAGCCATTTGAAATACAGCCTTTTTGTGCAAAGATATATTAACTTCAGGCCTACAGAGGTTCAGGCACTCTGAGATACTACATCTACATACAGGGGTTTGCAGACATCCCAACCTGCATAAACTCATTTCAGGGAGGTTTTCTTTTTTTTTTCTTTCACAAACTTTTTATTACATTTTCCAGACATATGCAGTATCTGCACACTTTGCTCTATGGTGTGGAGGACTGGGCTCATTACCCTGCCCCAAATTATCATATTTATGTATATGATTAAAGGGATTCTGTCACCACCTATAAGCCCTGTGAGCTAAACATATGCTCATGTCCAGGGTAGCATTCTGATTTCTAAGGTGGCCTTATAAAAGCTATTTGTGGCTTTATTCTGCGGAAAAACAGGTTTTACTAACCTGTCAATCATTAAATTAAGGTGCCCAAGCAGGGGAGGTCTGTGGATGCATGGTGCCCGGCCACATGCATCGCCGTTCGTGCCCAGCGCCGCCTTCTACTCCTCAGTGCCGCCTCTCCCTCCCTCCCCCTCCTCCAGCTTTGAGATCCCGCGCGTGCGCACAGGCTCAGCCTGATGCGCCGTTGCGGACTGCTGGCATCGGCTTCTTCTTGCACTGTGCGCACGTGCCGAGAAGGGGACACTGCTTCAGGTTGCCGGAAAGGTTTACTGCGAGTAAACTAGAGATGGGAAGTTCAGATCTTTCACATGAATCGGTTCATTTGAATCAGTACATTCAAATGAACCGATTCATGAATCAAATCTTCGGTTCATTCGCTGAGCTGACAAGAAGCAAGTGAACCCTGTGTGTAATTATCTACCCCACTGTAGGAAAAAAAACAGCATCCGGGGGGGGGGGGGGGGGGGGGGATTTAACACTGGGGTAAATAATATAATTAAAATGGAGGGTTAAATGTGTAAATGTATTTAAAAAAAATACATCTCTCTCAATAGTTCTATAGCTACTGAATGAGACAGAAGAAGGGATGCCTTTAACATATATATCTCCTTGAGAAGCCAATTTGACCCTAAAGGGTTAATTCAACCTGTAATCTAAACTCTGTCCTGTCACTTCTCTTATCTCTCTGCTCTGCTATCAGTGAACCCGGGATATATTGTTTCACATGCGGGTGTCAGGGAGCCGCTATCTAATAGCGGGAGACTCCCTGAACTTCAGGGAGACTTGAGATCCCTGGGTTTGAATAAGGCATTTGAAATACAGCCATTTGAAATACAGCCATTTTGTGCAAAGATATATTTACTTCAGGCCTACACTGGTTCAGACCGTGTGAGATACCCCCCTACATACAGGGGTTTGAATTAGGCATTTGAAATACAGCCATTTTAAATGCAGCCTTTTTGTGCAAAGAAATATTTACTTCAGGCCTACACTGATTCAGGGTGTGTGAGATATTTCCTATACATACAGGGGTTTGAATCAGGCACTTGAAATACAGCCATTTGATATACAGCCTTTTTGTGCAAAGTTATATTTACTTCAGGCATACAGAGGTTCAGGCCCTCTGAGATATTACCTCTACATACATGGGTTTGAATTAGGCATTTGAAATACAGCTATTTGAAATACAGCCTTTTTGTGCAAAGATATATTTACTTCAGGCCTACAGAGGTTCAGGCCCTCTGAGATACTACCTCTACATACAGGGGTTTGAATTAGGCATTTGAAATACAGCCATTTGAAATATATTCATTTTATGCAAAGATATATTTACTTCAGACCTACAGAGGTTCAGGCCCTCTGAGATACTACCTCTACATACAGGGGTTTGAATTAGGCATTTGAAATACAGCCATATGAAATACAGCCATTTTGTGCAAAGATATATTTACTTCAGACCTACAGAGGTTCAGGCCCTCTGAGATACTACCTCTACATACAGGGGTTTAAATTAGGCATTTGAAATACAGCCATTTGAAATACAGCCATTTTGTGCAAAGATATATTTAATTCAGGCCTACAGAGGTTTAGGCCCTCTGAGATACTTCCTCTACATACAACATACAGGGGTTTGAATTAGACATTTGAAAAACAGCCATTTGAAATACAGCCATTTTGTGCAAAGATATATTTACTTCAGGCCTACACTGGTTCGAACCGTGTGAGATACCCCCCTACATACAGGTGTTTGAATCAGGCATTTGAAATACAGCCATTTGAAATACAGCCATTTTGTGCAAAGATATATTTACTTCAGGCCTACAGAGGTTCAGGCCCTCTGAGATACTACCTCTTTATACAGGGGATTGAATTAGGCATTTGTAATGCAGCCATTTGAAATACAGCCATTTTGGCCAAATAAATATTTAGTTCAGGCCTACAGAGTTTCAGGCCCTCTGAGATACTACCTCTTTATACAGGGGGTTGAATTAGGCATTTGTAATGCAGCCATTTGAAATACAGCCATTTTGGCCAAATAAATATTTAGTTCAGGCCTACAGAGGTTCAGGCCCTCTGAGATACTACCTCCACATACAGGGGTTTGAATTAGGCATTTGAAATACAGCCATTTAAAATACAGCCATTTTGTGCAAAGATATATTTACTTCAGGCCTACAGAGGTTCAGGCCCTCTGAGATACTACCTCCACATACAGGGGTTTGAATTAGGCATTTGAAATACAGCCATTTAAAATACAGCCATTTTGTGCAAAGATATATTTACTTCAGGCCTACAGAGGTTCAGGCCCTCTGAGATACTACCTCTACATACAGGGGTTTGAATTAGGCATTTGAAATCCTGCCATTTGAAATACAGCCATTTTGGGCAAAGATATATTTAGTTCAGGCCTACAGAGGTTCAGGCCCTCTGAGATACTACCTCCACATACAGGGGTTTGAATTAGGCATTTGAAATACAGCCATTTTAAATACAGCCATTTTGTGCAAAGATATATTTACTTCAGGTCTACAGAGGTTCAGACAGTGTGAGATACCCCCATACATACAGGGGTTTGAATTTTGCATTTGAAATACAGCCATTTGAAATACAGCCATTTTGTGCAAAGATATATTTACTTCAGACCTACACTGGTTCAGACCGTTTGAGATTCCCCCCTACATACAGGGGTTTGAATCAGGCATTTGAAATACAGCCATTTGAAATACAGCCATTTTGGGCAACAATATATTTTCTTCAGGCCTACAGAGGTTCAGGCCCTCTGAGATACTACCTCAACATACAGGGGTTTGAATTAGGCATTTGAAATACAGCCTTTTAAAATACAGCCATTTTGTGCAAAGATATATTTACTTCAGGCCTACAGAGGTTCAGGCCCTCTGAGATGCTACATCTACATACAGGGGTTTTAATTAGGCATTTGAAATACAGCCATTTTGTGCAAACAAATATTTTCTTCAGGCCTACACTGGTTCAGACCGTGTATGATACTCCCCTACATACAAGGGTTTGAATCACGCATTTGAAATACAGCCATTTGAAATACAGCCATTTTGGGCAAAGATATATTTACTTCAGGCCTACAGAGGTTCAGGCCCTCTGAGATACTACCTCTATATACAGGGGTTTGAATTAGGCATTTGAAATGCAGCCATTTGAAATACAGCCATTTGGGGCAAAGAAATATTTAGTTCAGGCCTACAGAGGTTCAGGCCCTCTGAGATACTACCTCCACAAACAGGGGTTTGAATTAGGCATTTGAAATACAGCCATTCGAAATACAGCCATTTTGTGCAAAGATATATTTACTTCAGGCCTACAGAGGTTCAGGCCCTCTGAGATACTACCTCTACATACAGGGGTTTGAATTAGGCATTTGAAATACAGCCATTTAAATTACAGCCATTTTGTGCAAAGAAATCTTTAATTGAGGCCTAGTCTGGTTCAGGCCGTGTGAGATACACTCTTTACATACTGTTGTTTTTTTCTACTATTAATTAAACACCCATTTCGGGCAAGAACCTAAATTCAAAAAATATGAGGAGAGCGTCAAATAAGGGACGTGGTCCAGGTCGTGCTGCTGCTGGTGGAGCTCCTGTTGCAGGGAGAGCACGTGGTCGATCTGTGCCAGCTACACGCACAAGTGAAATCCCTTCCTCATGTGCGAGTAGGCGACAAAACCTGCAGCGGTATTTGGTCGGGCCAAATGCTGCTCTACGAATGGTGAGGCCTGAACAATTGCAGGCAATAGTAGATTGGGTTGCTGACAGTGGATCCAGTTCCTTCACATTGTCTCCCACCCAGTCTCCTGCTGAAAGAACACAGTTGGCACCTGCAGCCAATGTCCATTAGTCTTTCACCTCACCCCCTTGCAAATCAGCCAAGCAGTCTTAGCCCCAAGTCATGCAGCAGTCTCTTCTGCTTTTTGATGACTCTGTTAGAAGGGTTTCCCAGGGCCATCCACCTAGCCCTGCCCCAGAAGGGGAAGAGATTGAGTGCACCGATGCCCAACCACTTATTTTTCAAGATGAGTACATGGGAGGACCATCGCAGCACGTCTCGGATGATGACGAAACATAGGTGCCAACTGCTGGGGCTTTCGAAAGTGTGCATACCGACAAGGAAGTCAAGGGTGAAGACTGGGTGGAAGATGATGTGGAGGACGATGAGGTCCTCGACCCCACATGGAATCAAGGTCATGCGAGTGACCTATGTAGTTCGGAGGAAGAGGCGGTAATCGCACAGAGCCACCAGCACAGCAGAAGAGGGAGCAGGGTGCAAAAGCGGAGAGGCCGTCCTCTAGACAGTACGCCTCCTACTGCCCACCGCAGCAAGGGACCGAGCACACCGAAGCCAGCTCCAATGAGTTCCCTGGCGTGGCAGTTCTTTAGACAATTTGCTGACAACAAGACACGAGTGGTTTGCACGCTGTGCAATCAGAGCCTGAAGCGAGGCATAAACGTTCTCAACCTGAGCACAACCTGCATGACAAGGCATTTAAGTGCAAAGCACGAGCTGCAGTGGAGTAGACACCTCAAATTCCAAGAAAGGTCTTTGGCTCCTCCTGCTTCCTCTTCTGCTGCAGTCGCGGCCTCTTCATCCACCTCTGGAGTGACAGTGCCACCTGGCACCCCACAAACAGAGGATCTGCCAGCAACACCAACACCTGGGTCACCAAGCATCTCCACAATGTCACACGGAATCGTTCAGCTCTCCATATCCCAAATGCTGGAGAGGAAGAGCAAGTACCCCCCTACCCACCCGCGATCCCTAGCCCTGAATGCCAGAATTTCTAAATTACTTGCCTTTGAAATGCTGTCATTCCGTCTGGTGGAGACAGATAGTTTTAAAGGCCTTATGGCGGTGGCTTTCCCACAGTACGTCGTGCCCAGCCGCCACTACTTTTCAAGGCGAGCCATCCCTTCCCTTCACAACCAAGTAGGGAACAAAATCAGGTGTGAACTGCGCGATGCCATCTGTGGGCGAAATCTCGTAGCAGCTCCTGGACTAGCCGGTTTGACGCACATCCCTTGCCTGGCGCATGTGCTGAATTTGGTGGTGCAGAGATTCCTTAAAAATTACCCTGACATGTTAGAGCTGCTGCATAAAGTGCGGGCCGTCTGTGCGCGCTTTCGGTGTTCTCACCCTGCTGCTGCTCGCCTGTCAGTGCTGCTGCGTAACTTCGGACTTCCCTCTCACCACCTCATATGTGACGTGCCCACAAGGTGGAACTCCACCTTGCACATACTGGCCAGACTGTGCGAGCAGCAGCAGGCGATAGTGGAGTTTCAGCTGGAGCACGCACGAGTGAGTCGCTCGGGCGGAACAGCACCACTTCACCACCAATGACTGGGCCTCCATGCGAGACCTGTGTTCCTTGTTGCGCTGTTTCGAGTACTCCACCAACATGGCCAGTGCCGATAACGCCATTCTCAGCGTTATTATCCCACTTCTATACCTCCTTGAAAAAACGCTCCTGGCGATGATGGTAGAGGATATGGCACAGGAGGAGGAAGAGGGATCATTTCGTAGGGTTTCCGGCCAGTCATTCCCAATAGAGATGTCCCGAACTATTCGCCGGCGAACTGTTCCCGGTGAACATCGCATGTTCACGTTCACCGCGGTGGGCGAACATATGCGATGTTCGGTCCGCCCCCTATACATCATCATTGAGCAAACTTTGACCCTGTACCTCACAGTCAGCAGACACATTCCAGCCAATCATCATACCCTCCCTCCCAGACCCTCCCACCTCCTATCAAAAAGCAAGGACAGCATCCATCTTAGATTCATTCTGAAGCTGCAGTGTCACAAATTTGACTATCTTGTAATCGCAATGCGATTAATACAGGTTATATTAATCGCATTTCGAATTCAACTTAGAGCTGGGTTCCTAATGGTTGTATTGCTAGAATATAACGAAGATTGAGAATATAGTGCTATATTCGCCAATTCTAGCAATACAACCATTAGGAACTCAGATCTAAGTTGCAATCGCAATGCGATTAATACAGGTTATATTAATCGCATTGCGAATTCAACTTAGAGCTGGGTTCCTAATGGTTGTATTGCTAGAATATAACGAAGATTGAGAATATAGTGCTATATTCGTCAATTCTAGCAATACAACCATTAGGAACTCAGATCTAAGTTGTAATCGCATTGCAATTAATGCAGGTTATATTAATCTAATCTCTAATTCCCAAGTGGCTCCGAGGGTGGGTTCCTGCACCCACAAACCCAAGGTACACAATTGTCCAGCCAGGGCATAGTTCTGGAGGATGAGGAGGAGGAGATGGAGGAGGAGGAACCTTGTTCACAGCAGAGTGGCACCCAGACCAGTTCATGGCCATCACTGGTGCGTGGATGGGGGGATACAGAGGACACAGACGATACACCTCCCACAGAGGACAGCTTTTCGTTGCCTCTGGGCAGCTTGGCACACATGAGCGATTACATGCTTTAGTGTTTCCGCAACGACCGCCGAGTTGCCCACATTTTAACTTGTGCTGATTACTGGGTGGCCACGCTGCTGGATCCCCGTTACAGGGACAACGTACCATCCTTAATTCCATCACTGGATCGTGATCGTAAGATGCGCGAGTACAAGCGCAAGCTGGAAGATGTGCTGCTGATGGCATTCCCACCTGACAGCGAGGGCACAGTGGAATCACAAGGCGAAGGCAGAGGACGAGGAAGAGGTCGCCAATGCAGCTGGGGCACCGCCAGCACCTCAGAAGGCAGGGTTAGCATGGCATGTGGAAAAGCTTTGTCAGCACGCCACAAGAACCAGCACCACCAGCTGATATGGAACGTCTTAGCAGGAGGCAGCATTTTACCAACATGGTGGAGCAGTATGTGTGCACACGCCTACACATACTGAATGACGGGTCTGCCCCCTTTAACTTCTGGGTACATTGGGCACATGGCCTGAGCTTGCCCTTTACGCCTTGGAGGTGCTGGCCTGCCCTGCAGCCAGTGTATTATCTGAACGTGTTTTAGCATGGCAGGGGGCGTCATCACAGACAAGCGCAGCTGCCTGTCCACAGCCAATATGGACAAGCTCACGTTCATTAAAATGAACTAGGCATGGATCCCTCAGGACTTGTCCGTACCTTGTGCAGAATAGACATGTATACCGGCACTAAGCAGCCATTGTTATACTGCAGCGCAATTGCCCATGTTTGTATTTTGGATATTTCCCACTCTTTTAGAGTGTACCTTAATTTTACAAAATTAAATTAAAACCAAAAACCTGTGTTGGCTATCTCGTCCTCCTTCCCTGCCACTTCCACCTACTCCGCTACGTCCACCGCCTCCTCAAACTCCTACTCCATATGGAACTCCACCTCTTAAATCCATTTTTTTTTGTACGTGTTTTATTTTATATCATTTCTTTACTTTGTCATTTACATTTTCTGGTGGAATTCACCAATTTTTGGGTGTATAGTACCACTGCTCTACCTAGTAGGCCGGTAAAAAAATAAAATAAAAATTATCATTAACATTTTTTGGTGAAATTCACCATTTTTTGGGTGTATAGTACTACTGCTTTACCTAGTATAATGGTTAAAAAAATATTGAAAATTGTCATTAACATTTTCTGGTGAAATTAACCAATTTTTGGGTATATAGTACTACTGCTATATCTAGTAGGCCGGTTAAAAAAAAAAATTCTAATTATTAACATTTTCGGGTGAAATTCACCAATTTTTGGGTGTATAGTACCACTGCTATACCTAGTAGGCCGGTTAACAAAAAAATAATATTTGTCAGTTAAATTTTCAGTTGAAATTCAACAATTTTTGGGTGTGAAGTACCACTGCTATACCTAGTAGACGGGTTAAACAGAAAAAAAATTTGTCTCTTACATTTTATGGTGAAATTCACAAATTTTTGGGTGTGATGTACCACTGCTATACCTATTAAGCCGGTTAACAAAAAATATATAATTTGTCAGTTACATTTTCTGGTGAAATTCAGCAATTTTTTGGTGTGAAGTACCACTGCTATACCTAGTAGACCAGTAAAAAAAATAAAAAATTGTCAGTTACATTTTCTGGTGAAATTCAGCAATTTTTTGGTGTGATGTACAACTGCTATACCTAGTAGACTGGTAAAAAAAAAAAAAAAAAAACATTTGTCAGTTACATTTTATGGTCAAATTCACCAATTTTTGGGTGTAATATACCCATCCTCTACCTAGTTGACAGCTTAATAAATTTTAATAATTTTTATTTTACATTTTCAGGTGACAATAAACAATTGTTTTCTGTAATAGACCCCTGCTCTACCAAATAGACAGGATAATTAATTTCTGTAATTTTTCTGTTACATTCTTGGGTTGACATTATACAATTTTAGACGTGAATAAACCCCTGCTCTGCATAGGTGACAGGGAATAAAATTTCTGAAATGCTTCTTTAATTGATGCTCGCCACCTCCTTTGATTCAATGCTTAAACTTACCGTAAGCAAGTTGTACCACATTTAAGCTTCAATACTTTGTCCCACATTTCCGCTATACTCTTTTGGCCAACATTTGCTCCTCAATAGCTTTTTCCACAATTCCGCTTGACTCTTTTTGCCCACATTTGGGCTTCTTTAATTTGTCCCACATTTGCACCTCAATAACTTTTCCCACATTTCTTCTTGATCCCAATTTTTTTTAATAAATTTATCTCCCTTAAATTTGGTCTCTTTTTCTCCCGCTCCCTCTCCGGCCTGGAACCCTGATTCCCCGCCACCCATAATCACCATGGTAGGCGCATAAAAGAACATCGAAAGTTGATAGAGCAGATATCAAATTGGATCGTGAACATCACGGGGACGTGCGACATGGTGGGTCGGGCAGTAAGTATGCACACGCCTACATAAACTAACTGACGGGTCAGCCCCTGCAACTTCTGGGTCTCCAAATTGGGCACATAGCCTGAGCTTGCCCTATACGCCTTGGAGGTGCTGGCCTGCCCTGCAGCCGGTGTATTGTCTGAACGTGTGTTTAGCACGACTGGAGGGTTATATTTCCCAATGTTTTGGGGTGTACCCTAATTTTAAAAAATATAAATAAATTTAAAACCAAAAAGCAGTGTAGGCTACCTCCTCCTCCACCGCCACTTCCACCTACACCACCACATCCACCGCCTCCTCAAACTCCTTCTCCATATGGACCTGGTCCTCCTAGATCAAGATTATTATTTTTAATTTTTACGTATTTTATGTTAATTTTAAGTCATTTCCCTATCCATATTTGTTTGCAGAGCACTTGCGATGCTCTTAACCACATTTTGACGCCATTTGCAGCCCTCTAGCCCTTTCTATGACATTTTTACAGCCATTTTAGTGCTCAAAAGTTTGTGTCCCCATTGACTTCAATGGGGTTCGGGTTCGGGGTCAAGTTCGGTTCGAGTTCGGGTCCCGAACGCAAACTTTTTCCGAAGTTCGGTCGAACCCGAACATCCAGGTGTCCGCTCAACTCTAGGTATATTCTACATTCTTTTTTTTTTACTCGAAAATCGGCAAGGTAATGATCGCATAATATGCAAATATTACGCGATCAATACAGGTGTGGGTCAAAAACTAATATATAGCACTATAGAATATACTGCTATATATTCGTTTTTAGAATATTCGTAATTTTTTCCTTTTGAACACATGATTCCTCCCTGCTTCTTGCTTGTGGGCCAATGACTCATTGGCCCACAAGCAAGAAGCAGGGAGGAATCATGACTTCAGATGGAAAAAAGTGACAAATATTTTTAAAAAATGAATATATAACACTATATTTAATATAGTGCTATACAGTACATTCGTTTTTTTAGAATATTCGTCATTTTTCCATCTGAAGTCATGATTCCTCCCAGCTTCTTGCTTGTGAGCCAATGAGTCATTGGCCCACAAGCAACTTAAACAGGGAGGAATCGTTCAGATGGGAAAAAATGACTTCAGATGGAAGAAAATGACGAATATTGTAAAAAAAAAATATACTGTATAGCACTATATTCAATATAGTGCTTGTGGCGAAAATAACCGCGCCACTGGGTGATTTTTGGATATGTTGTTCGCCCAGATCAGAGCTTTACTATGTATACATTATGGGGATATGTGGGGTTTTGAGGTGTTTTCAGTGTTTTGCTGGGAGTGTTTCTATACTGTAAATGCATGTGATTGGCTAATGTAAAAACTGTCTCAGTCTTCCACAAGGTCCCCAGGGGGAGTGTCCCTTGCTGGAAGACCTGTATAAAAGGCTGACATGTAGCTCCATTAACCACTTAAGGACCACAGGTTTATACCCCCCTAGTGACCAGGCCCTTTTTTACAAATCGGCACTTCACAACTTTAACGGTTTATTGCTCGGTCATGCAACTTGGCACCCAAATGAATTTTACCTCCTTTTCTTCTCACAAATACAGCTTTCTTTTGGTGGTATTTGATTGCTGC
The DNA here is from genome assembly GCF_905171765.1 of Bufo bufo. Classification (NCBI taxonomy): domain Eukaryota; kingdom Metazoa; phylum Chordata; class Amphibia; order Anura; family Bufonidae; genus Bufo; species Bufo bufo. The sequence goes on from NC_053391.1 coordinate 58,329,900, forward strand.
TGATATTTTTCGTTTTTCTGATATTAATCAAAAAAGACCGCAATTTTCAAAAAAAAAGTGTATTTTTAACTTTTTCTGGTAAAATTGTTCAAATATAATTACATTTCTATACAAGTTTGTGTCAGAATTTATTGTGCTACATGTCTTTGATAAAAAAAAATCCAATAAGTGTATATTTATTGGTTTGCGCAAAAGTTATAGCGTTTACAAACTATGGTACAAAAATGTGAATTTCCGCATTTTGAAGCAGCTCTGACTTTCTGAGCACCTGTCATGTTTCTTGAGGTGCTAGAATGCCAGGATAGTATAAATACCCCCCAAATTACCCCATTTTAGAAAGAAGACACCCCAAAGTATTCGCGGAGGGGCATGGTGAGTTCATGTATGATTACATTTTTTTTCACAAGTTAACGGAAAATAACACTTTTTGAGGAAAAAAAATTAAAATAAGTTTCCATTTCTGCTAACTTCTGGCAAAAAAATAAAAAAATCTCCCACGGACTCACTATGCCCCTCAGTGAATACCTTGGGGTGTCTACTTTCCGAAATGGGGTCATTTGTGGGGTGTGTTTACTGTTCTGGCATTTGGGGTGGGGCTAAATTGTGAGCAACCCTGTAAAGCCTAAAGGTACTCGTTGGACTTTCGGCCCCTTTACGCACCTAGGCTGCAAAAAAGTGTCACACATGTGGTATCGCCGTACTCAGAAGAAGTAGGGCAATGTGTTTTGTGGTGTATTTTTACATATACCCATGCTGGGTGAGAGAAATATCTCTGTAAATTGACAACTTTGTATAAAATTTTTAAAAAAGTTGTCATTTATAGAGATATTTCTCACACACAGTATGGGTATATGTAAAAATACACCCCACTTCTTCTGAGTACGGAGATACCACATGTGTGACACTTTTTGCAGCCTAGGTGCACAAAGGGGCCCAAATTCCAATGAGTACCTTTAGGATTTCACAGGGCATTTTTACGCATTTGGATTGGACTACTTCTCACGCTTTAGGGACCCTAAAATGCCAGGGCAGTATAAATACCCCACAAGTGACCCCTTTTTGGAAAGAAGACACCCCAAGGTATTCCGTGAGGGGTATAATGAGTTTATGTAAGATTTAATTTTTTGTCACAAGTTAGTGGAATATGAGACTTTGTAAGAGAAAAAAAAAGAAAAAAAATTCCGCTAACTTGTGCCAAAAAAAAAAAAATCTTCTATGAACTCGCCATGCCCCTCACGGAATACCTTGGGGTGTCTTCTTTCTAAAATGGGGTCACTTGTGGGGTATTTATACTGCCCTGGCATTTTAGGGGCCCTAAAGTGTGAGAAGTAGTTTGGAATTCAAATGCGTAAAAATGCCCCTTTTTTGACATTTTGGGCTAACTAAATTTAGGGGGTATTCCCCTGAGACTACCTAGGAAAAAGAGCACACCTGCCTAGTAAAAAGGAGTGCTTGCGAAGTAAAGCTGAAATCGCTAATAAAGATCCAAAAAGCTCAAAAGTGATCTTTATAGCGCCGCAGCGATTTTACAGTGTTTTTTGCAGTGATCAGAAAAAAATCAATTCTGTCACTGCGGTGGGGTGGACTGAACGCAAGTGTAGGCACAAGATCAGGCCTGATCGGGCGAACACTGCGTTTTTTGTAGAGCCTAAGGTGACCCTAATGTACTGATATAGATCTGATTGCGATCAGTCTTGATCACTTACAGATACTATTTAGTACTAGTGCTGATTAGTGACAGCGATGACGCTAATCAGCGACAAATCAGTGACTGCAGTGCGGTAGGCTGGGTGCCAACTACATTACAAGTAGCTAACTAACTGGCTGTGATAAGGGACCCTTACAGGTGGGTGATCAATGACAGGGGGGTGACAGGGGGGTGATCAGGGAATCTATATGGGGTAATCAGGGGTTAATAAGGGGTTAATAAATGACAGGGGGGTGTAATGTGTGTGTGGTGCTTGGTGCTACTTACAGAGCTGCCTGTGTCCTCTGGTGGTCGATCCAAGCAAAAGGGACCACCAGAGGAGCAGGTAGCAGTTATAACAGACACTATTTACAAAATAGCGTCTGATATACCTATTTGATTGGTTCTTTTAAAAATCTACAGCCTGCCAGCCAATGATCAGCGCTGGCAGGCTGTAGTTAAACTTGAATACTGGGCAATCCTGTGAACGCGCGCTCCTGTGAGCGCGCGTTTACAGGAAATCTCAGGTCTCACAAGATGACGCCAATAGGCGTCACTGAGACCTGAGAGCGCTGCCATCCGGACACCTATCGGCGTTACCGTGACGGCAAGTGGTTAAAGAGAGTTCCTGTTTTACCCTCAACATAGAGCCTCGTCTGATGTGTGGGGGAAAAGCCTGCATCTACACTGGGGATTGCTATATGCTGTATACTCCCCTGGCTATAATCGCTGAGCTCTTTTAAGAACTTGTTCCTGCTTCACTCGCTCAAGGAAGAGAGGTTCACCCACTGGAGCCTGGAGCCTTGTCGTAGGTCCAGGGTGGGTAGGAGACGGTGAGACTCCAACAAAGTTGCGGCGGTTTGTGGGGTCGGCAGTGCTTACGGTGTAAAGTGGAGTACTTGGAGCCCTCGGGAAGCACTAGGAGCATTCATCAATGTAGGTACCCAGTCAGGGTGCCAGGATATCCATTACAGTGGTGGCAGCAGTGGGATGGCGCCCTAGTGCGAGGAAAAGCAGCTCAGAGAAACCGTGGTGGTACTTGATTCGGCACTCCCCCTGGATGGCTGAGCCCGACAGACCCGAGGGTGAGAATTACGATGGCTCTGGCCTGTTGTTTGAGGCCTTCACAGAACCAGAGTTTGGAGATGCTGGAGAGTCCCGGTTCTGGAATATCTATGACTACAGGGAGGATATGCATGATTGGGCTACAGCGAGAGAGGTGAGACAAGACCTGGCATCTCTAGTGACAATGGAGTGGGAGCTGGAGCAGGATTACCAATACTTCCTCAGCTCAATTCGGCCCCAATATACACTGTCGGAGAGCTGGGTGGCAGTCCCAGACCTACATCCCTACAGCTGGGAAGACCCGACTGAAGTATCCCCTGCTTCAGTACCAGCTGCGGAGGTAGGGGACCTCATATACTGGTCCTGGTGGGAACCACATATGGCAGGTGGAGATGGGACCAAGGTCTCTCCATTGTCCCTACAGGGATGCTGGGCGGTCGGCCCAGATCCCCAACGGCAGCCGGATTTTCAGGGAGTAGGGACAGTTGGTCCTGCTCCCCAGCGGCAGTATGTTTTGCATAGAGAGGAGAGCAGCGTCTCCATTCCCCAGCGGCAGTGTACCTTGCAGGGAGAGGTCACAACTGGTCCCTCTTCTCAACCACAGGGGGACAGCACCCCTAACTCCGATGGTGCGGATGGGACCGCGGTCTATATACCAGACCTACAGAGATGCTGGACAGCCGGTACAGATCCCCAACCAACCCCGCAGGAATGTCGGAGGAGGAGGTAAGCGATCCTACTTCTCCACAGCCATTCCGCAACCAGGCCCTGGGGGTAGGATTCCCTGACCCCATCCCAGCGGAAGAGCTGGCATCTGGGCAGAGCGCAGTTGGCCTCTGCCCTCCCCTATCCTCTTGTCCAGAGGCTGACTCCCCACAGGCTACTCCAGCGGATGAGCTGGCATCTGGGCAGAGCACAGTTGGCCTCTGCCCTCCCCTATCCTCTTGTCCAGAGAATGACTCCCCACAGGCTACCCTAGCTGATGCGCTGGCACCAGGGCAGAATACTGCTGAATTAATCCCTACCCACCAAGCAACCTCCACTCCAAGCCAGGGAGCAACACAGAGACTGGGATTACCAGTTACCAACACAACCTTGGTGGACTCACTGGACAGAGACAGGCTACCAAAATCAACAGGTCCAGTATTTGGTTGTGGGTGGGCTGCCAGATTAACTCAGGTACCGACTGGCGTGAGGTCAAGTATCTGGTTAGTCTTCCCTGGGAGGGGGAGATGTGTGGCAAAAATTACCTCGCCACTGGGTTTTGGAGGGGCCTGTTTGCCAGCCTCTTGCCTCAGGATTATGGCCTATATACTAACTTTGAAGGAGAAGATAGACTGGCCGCACATCCAAAATCTGTGGCACTGTTTTGAGCAGGAAAGCCATGCTTGCGGTCCGTCAAATGTGACTTCCATGGAATTCGGGAACCCCTGCTCGGATCTGGGTGATTTTTTGATATGTTGTTCGCCCAGATCAGAGCTATCCATGGATGTATATGTGGGGTTTTGAGATGTTTTCTGTGTTTTGGAAAAAAAATTGTGCTTTCTGCCTGTGAGTGATTAAGTTAATTGTGTAATTGTATCACAGGCAGAGCACATTTTATTTTGTTAATTGTGTCACAGTCAATGCCCTTTGTATTTGTTGACTGCGTCACAGACAATGCTCATTGTATTTTTGTAATTGTATCACAGGCAGAGGGCGTGGGGTTGTGTACAATTGCTGGGAGTGTTTCTATACTGTAAATGCATGTGATTGGCTAATGTAAAAACTGTCTCAGTCTTCCACAAGGTCCCCAGGGGGGGTGTCCCTTGCTGGAAGACCTGTATAAAAGGCTGACATGTAGCCCCATTAAAGAGAGTTCCTGTTTTACCCTCAACATAGAGCCTCATCTGATGTGTGGGTGAAAAGGCTGCAGGATTGCTATATGCTGTATACTCCCCTGGCTATAATCACTGAGCTATTTTAAGAGCTTGTTCCTGCTTCGCTCACTGAAGGAAGAGAGGTTCACTCACTGGAGCCTGGAGCCTTGTCGTAGGTCCAGGGTGGGTAGGAGACGGCGAGACCCCAACCAAGCTGCAGAGGTTTGTGGGGTCGGCAGTGCTTATGTTATCAAGTGGAGTGCTTGGAGCCCTCGGGAAACACTAGGAGCATCCATCAATGGAGGTACCCAGTCAGGGAGCCAGGAGATCCGTTACAGTGCTATATATTAGTTTTTTAGAATAGTCATCATTTTTTTCCATTTGAAGTAAACAGTGTACTGAATATAGTGCTATATATTTGTTTTTTAGAATGGTCATCATTTTTTTTCCATCTGAAGTCATGATTCCTCCCTGCTTAAATTGCTTTTGGGCCACAAGCAAGAAGCAGGGAGAAATCATGTGTTCAGATGGAAAAAATGACGAATATTCGAAAAACTAATATATAGCACTATATTCTAAATATTTGCGAATTCTCTAAGTTGCGATATTCGAGATAAAAATTTGCTTTTCAAATATTCACGCTCAACACTATCTATCTATATATTATCTATCTATCTCATATATATCTATTTATCTATCTATCTTGTTGGATAGCAAGCTAGCTACCCTGTTTCCCCGAAAATAAGACAGTGTCTTATATTAATTTTTGCTCCCAAAGATGCGCTAGGTCTTATTTTCAGGGATGTCATATTTTTCCATGACACAGGGGGATCAGAGGGGGGAATTAAAATGACACAGGGGGATCAGAAGGGGAAATCAAAATGGCACAGGAGAATCAGAGGGGGGATTACCACTTTTAGTACCCCCTTCTTATCCTCCTGTGTCATTTTGATTCCCCCCTCTGATTCCCCTGTGTCATTTTAAGTGATCCCCCTCCCCTGTGCCAGCGGAGAGTGGATTATTTAGTCTCTCCCCCCCCTCCCACCTTCACCAGACATCCCCCACCACTTTATCAGACATTTCTCCCCCCCTACCTCAGTCACCCCTGTGTGTCCGTGCCGGCCAGATTCCACATAATGTGCCCGACTCCTGCCCTGCGCGACTCACTCACTGTCTAATTGTGAGTCAGCCAGACTCCATCAGGGCAGAGCGAGCAGCAGGCGGCAGCTTGTCCTGGCGGCGTGGGCTCTCTGATTTAAAAAGACCTCGCACTGCCTTTACAGCTCTGGCTTCGCTGCGTCCAATCAGTGAGCTGCAAGGCGGCGCCCGCCGCTACGGTCCATAGGAGTCAGATGCCTTACAGTAGCTTCGGGGGCCTTATATTCCGGGGGGCCTTATTATCGGGGAGGTCTTATTTTCGGGGGGATGCCTTATATTACAGCGAGAGGCAAAACTAGAAGTAGGTCTTATTTTCGGGGGATGTGTTATTTTCAGGGAAACACGGTAGTTACTTTGGCCAGAGTTAGTGATTGAGGCATACAACATCCTGACACTGCCAGCATTAGTATTATGTGAACGCCAATCAGGGACCCTTCAACAATATTATACAATGACAGTATATACAGTGACACTGCAGGAAATAAATGGAGAGGCTGCTGGGCCTAGTCTGACAGCAATTTTGATAAGCCAAAGAAGTGGGGGTTGCACGGGAGACGGGGGTTGCAAAGAAGTTGCTAGGGGGAGGGTACGCATTCAAAATTTGCTGTGGGGCCCAGTCATCTCTAATTACGCCACTTCGCTAGGTGCGATAAACTGACAAAGGAGGTTCCCTCTTTGTCAAGCACCTGAGATGCTCAATATTGACCACAGCATCTGAGTGGTTAAAATGATCAGAGACCAACTTTATTGTTGTTCAATCAGTACCCCAACATCCAAGGCTACTAGCAACAGTGGGGGTGTCGGGATTGCAGTGTGCATAGCATTAAAAGAAGTATCTTGAGCAGCTACCATACAATCAATAGACTCTATTTAGTAAAGCGATTAAAGGTGTTATGCCATGATCAATGTAAAAAATGAAATCCAAACACCATATAGTACAAGACAATCTCTTTTTAACAAAGCTAGAACCAGCCCTGTGCCTCACATGGATCCAGAGATCTCCACATTCCTTGCTCCAATTGCTTAACTAGATTCTTCCCAGGCTGGCAGCTTGGTGGGCATGTCCTTTCTGCTGAAGCTGTCTCCCTGTAACTGCCACAGCTTCTAACTGAACCGGCTGGTGACAGTTGAAGATTTAAATGGAGCACATTCGACCAGCTCAGTGAGACAGACAAGAAATAAGGATAAGAAAAAACTGTAGGTGGCGCTATACAGATATATTTAGGTGAATAGCTCACTGGCTATACTAAATATATAATGACATGCAATCATAGAAGTATTCAGATCCAGGTGCTGGTTTGAAAAATGTAGACTATGGGGGTCATTTACTATCCAGAAATAAGCCTATGTTAGGCGTATTTATGGCAGAGATTGTGGCGCAATGCTTATTTTCGCCGCAATCTGTGACTTTTGCCCACTCACGCCAGGTCTAAAAAAATTAGGAGAGTGGGAAGGAAGGAGAGTGGGCCAGCAGGCCCATTTAATTCATTTTAGTAGTAGAAAATGGTCGAAATGTCAGCCAGCAAGGAAGCTGTCTTACATTTAGATTGGCGCTGGATACGAAGAGGTCAGCGCCTTTACATAACTGTGGCGTATCCACCGCCAGCTATAGGGGATATTAAGACTGGTGTCTAAAACAACTATCTTAATAAGTGACCCCCTATATTTTGTAACACAACCCCTTTAATAAATAGAGTTAAATTAATGTCATGGTAAATATTATAAATCTGATGACATCACAACATATTTTTGTCCACTCTCTTGACATGTCTGTCTTAATAAATACTTGTGTTTCACACAATATAACAATTCTGGAGCACTTGTTAATCTACTTTTACATAATCAGTGTTTGATCAGTGATTGTGAGCCAATTAAAGAGTAGAAGCTGCAAGTTATTGTGTACAGATTGGCACTCGTTCTGTGTTTTTGACCCACACCTGGTTTTGGTTCACAATCGCTGATAGAAACCACTGACCAAATACTGACTGTGTGAAAGTGGAGTCACGGAGGAGTGGTGAAATCAATGTTGAAAATCTTTGACAAATCCACAAAGGCATGCTGTGGATTTGAAAATCAGCATAGCTCTTATTTTTCACAAATTGTTTTTTTTTTCCAGTACATGTGTTTACCGCACTGCAAATCTGCGGTATCTGTCGAACTTAGCCTTCAAACGCTGTATCCTCCAAAAAGTTTATGTATAATGGTATGTTGATCTCAGGTTAAAACACGTGAAGCGGCCCAGCTACCTTTCATTCATTCATCACTAAATTCATATAAAAATATATAGCAATATGTTGCTCTACACAGGGAGCACAATTTTTTGAGGGGCATTACACACTATAGTACTATTTATTATTGGAATGGCTGGGGCTGTGTGTGAGGAACTATTTCCTACTCAATGGCTGAAGATGGGAGAACAGAGCTTTGAAAATTGATGAGAACTTGGCTAACAAGAGATGACTGGGAAATTGGGAAATGCTGATGCTTACTGGTAACATGTGACAAGCTATTCCCCTTCCACCAAAAGTGAAGAGACCACAGATGCAGAGGGGTGGGTAAAGAAGTCAACAGAATTTTTTGGAGACATTTTAGAACTTCTGATACAAAAAAAACCCTAAAAAAAACAGGGTAGACATTCACCTAAAAAGGTTCATCATGTAACACATATACTATATACTACAATTATATGGATTAAAATTATTGAATTTATAGATAAAATATATGTAGTTTGTGAAATCTTCAACATGGCTGACAAAAAATATATATATTTTTGAGGGGATGCTCAAAAGAATAATAATCAGGACAAATGGAACCAAGCTTCAGAACTGAGATAATTAATGAGCATTTTTTCTTTCTTTATTTCTTCTTTTTTTAATACAATTATGCAATGAAAATATTTGTAAAAATAATTCTGCATTTGCAAATATATTTGTGATACACAAAAGATGAAAAACAAAAGACTTGAAAAAGCCCGGTAGTCAGTAAAGACTAGAATTATTTCTACATTAAATGCATAACATATTTGCTGCATATTCTTTACTGCACAAATAAAATTTGGCTTGTACTTTGTTTCTCTTTGAACAACTAATTTCTACCATCTGTTCTGATACAGCTGTCAACACTCCTGTCCAATTTTTAATCAACTGACTTCTACAGCAGTTTGTGTACAGTAAGAGCCACATTTAACTTTTTTCTTTTTAAATAATATATTTATGTTACATTTTCTTTTGCAAAATAAAAAAAAAATTGCAATTCAGTTAATAAACAAGATTTAGGAAATGATCATTATAGTTTTATGCAAATTATTCTTTAATTTAAAGTAAAACTTTACATTGAGTAGTGTTCTGTGTGAGCAATATAAATGGAACCATACAGAGGTAAAGCTATCTTATATTTTAGATTCTTCAAAGTAGGTACCCATTGTCTCAATATCAGCTTGGCACACTCTCGACATTCTCTCAACCAATATCATGAAGTAGCCAGGAGGAATGTTTATCCAACATTCCCATGAAATCGTTGTTGACTTTTTTTTCCTTTGCTTCTCCAGTCTATCTCATCACATACTATCTCTATTGGGTTTAGGCCAGGGAACTATAGGGGCCTGGCTTTTCAACACAGCAGTCCATCACTCCATTTTATTTTTTTTTTTCAAAAAAGCTTCTACATAGCCTGGAGGTGTGTTTTGCTTCACTGTTGAAAAGAATGGTGGTCGAAACTAAACACAAGCCAGATGGAATATGTTGTTACTACAGAAAGGTATGGTAGCCATGAAGACTAAGTGTGCCTTGAACTCTAAGAAAATTTTTAAAGTGGTCCATGCCATCACACCCCTCCACCAGGATCCAAGGTGAGAAACACACTTCCAGGCATTATCCACTCTCCAACATGGGAGTCTGTGGGTGACGTGTCCAACAGATATCCAACAGATAGTTTTCTAGAGACATCCTTTGCCTGTATTCTTTTTTCAGTGTTAGCTTAACATCTGACAGCATTTATCTTGTGATTTGTTTGGTTTAAAGACAAGTTAATGAAAGATTGAAGAGATGAGCAAATGTCCCAAACATTCATTGTTGTTCCAATTCTACCATTTTGGCCATCCGATTTGATGCATTCCAAAAACATTAGACCCAAATTGAAAATGCTCATATTGCTCTAAAAAGTCATGTATGACACTCTGAGGTCTGCTAGGACTGAATCTAACCCCTTTAAAGCTCTTTAACGCTAAGACAGCATTAGTAATGTCAGACAGTGACATATATGGATAGGGATAAACTAATGGTAGCTGGTGGTAACAAATAGCCTGTTTGATAACTGCATTGTAAGAGGTTTTTTTTTATTCTAAAAATTATCCCTTTTAGATTGCAGATGCCTTCTTTTCCATCTTCTGATCGGCAAAATGGTGCTGGCTATTTTGAGCCATTTGTGCGTGATGAATCGCAAAAGTTTCAACTTTGTCCAAATTTTGAGAAATTTATAATGAATTTGATTTGTGTAGAATCAATTCGCTCACCTCTAGGAAGGACACCTCTGTAGTTGTGTTAGTTATAGTACGGAATGTAGGGAAAGACGGTTTATTGCATTAATGAAGCTGTTAATATGCAAATGGTTGTGCTGAAAATAAGTTCTAGCAAAAAATCTTATTATTCCGATACACATTTAGAATTTTTCTTCTAAATGCCAAAATTTGTGTATTGAAAATATTGGTGGCTCTAAGGAATCCGAGTCGACAGCAGATTCATTCTGATTAAATCACTCTTATTAAATGGCAATTGAATAGAATGTTGATAATGAAAACAAAACAATGAACAGTAAAAATGTCTAGTAAATAAAGAAGACTGACTTAATTAACTAAAGCACAATATGACTATGCTAATTAGACATGAGTTTAGAATGACAAGAGAGATTTAATTAAATAGACATTATATTGGATCCTGGGAGAGAAAAGAAGGAAAACCATTCGTAAAGGAAAGTTTTTTCCAGCTTTCCACTGATTGGACCTTTTCCCATTTTGGCAAAAAAACAACACACATATGGATAGGACATAAAATGCAGATAGAAGTACATCAACAAGCTCTAACATTTACTTTTCCTACGGTGCCTATTTTTTTCAGAGTTTCCTGATGTGTCTACATTTATATATAAATTAAATACAATCACGGTGATCCACTTTCAAATATAGCGTAAACAATCTAGGAGTACTCAAAATATCAATACATAACCAAGAAACAAATGAGTAACATCATATCCCTTTAAAAATATTACTTTACGAAAATAATCATAAAATACATCAAATACATACAGTAGGGAGTCAATAGTAAAGTGCCACCTAATTTCTACCGGTATGCATAAACTGACGGTGGGCTCAATATATTTAGATCCTGCCAAATCTATATAATAAATAACCGCTATCACTAATCTGACGGCGCAGGTGTACATAAATTAAATAACAGGGTGCTGAATGCGTCCCCCTATTAGATGTAAACACTGGGCCTAATGAAAAGGACACCGTATAATGAGAGCCTAAACTGACATTACCTCTAAAGAATTGAAGAGATACAGGTGACTCCTTCCCCTCTACACAAGGTTTGCGTCTCTGATTCATCAGGAGGAGAGCAGACACGCGAAACGCACGTGAGGGGAAGGAGCCACCTGTATCTCTTCCATTCTTTAGAGGTAATTTCAGTTTAGGCTCTCATTATACGGTGTGTTTGAGCCTGCTCTTGTATGTTATTCACATTATAGGCCTCTGTCCAGTCCTTTTCATTAGGCCCGGACGCATTCAGCACCCTGTTATTTAATTTATGTACAGCTGCGCCGTCAGATTAGTGACAGCCGTCATTGGTTTATTTATTATATATATTTGGCAGTATCTAATATATTGAGCCCACCGTCAGTTGTGTATGTATACCGGTATAAATTAGGTGGCACCTTACTATTGATCCCCTACTGTATGTATTAGATGTATTTTATGATTATTTTAATAAAGTAATATTTTTAAAGGGATATGATGTTACTCATTTGTTTCTTGGTTATGTATTTATATATATAGCCACCGAAAATACAATGAGTAACTACAAGTTCATAATACCACACACTGTTTTTCCTGGCATAACCATTACTCACTCTGTTGGTGCATATTACTTATACTATCAAGTGTCCACAATTGACTTTGGATCGATCCAACAATTTTATCATCATTATTATTTATCATCCATATCTTTTTATTTATTTTTTATTTTTACTTTTCATTTTTTCTGTTTTTATTTTCTGTCCTTATAATTTCCATTTCTTCGGACATTCACCTGCATTCAATCAAATCGCATTATGTACCCATATCTATGAACGAACATCCAGCACTTACCAGCAAAAAAACACATCAACCAAACGCCAGTTGAACTACCATACCCTACTCCTAATTTTTTTGCTTTCACAGCCTTTTTTTAAATCATTTTTAGCTTTTTCTACATATTTTAAAATATAACCAAATAAATTACTTATTTTATATCTATTAAATAAATACAATTTGTGTAATAACCAGATACAGAGTGCCTGCCTAATATTTATTCATATACATACAGTACAGACCAAAAGTTTGCTTTGATTACTGCTTTGCACACTCTTGGCATTCTCTTGATGAGCTTCAAGAGGTAGTCCACTGAAATGGTTTTCACTTCACAGGTGTGCCATGTCAGGTTTAATAAGTGGGATTTCTTGCTTTATAAATGGGGTTGGGACCATCAGTTGCGTTGAGGAGAAGTCAGGTGGATACACAGCTGATAGTCCTATTGAATAGACTGTTAGAATTTGTATTATGGCAAGAAAAAAGCAGCTAAGTAAAGAAAAATGATTGGCCATCATTACTTTAAGAAATGAAGGTCAGTCAGTCAGCCAAAAAATTGGGAAAACTTTGAAAGTAAGGGCTATTTGACCATGAAGGAGAGTGATGGGGTGCTGCGCCAGATGACCTGGCCTCCACAGTCATCGGACCTGAACCCAATCGAGATGGTTTGGGGTGAGCTGGACCGCAGAGTGAAGGCAAAAGGGCCAACAAGTGCTAAGCATCTCTGGGAACTCCTTCAAGACTGTTTGAAGACCATTTCAGGGGACTACCTCTTGAAGCACATCAAGAGAATGCCAAGAGTGTGCAAAGCAGTAATCAAAGCAAAAGGTGGCTACTTTGAAGAACCTAGAATATGACATATTTTCAGTTGTTTCACACTTGTTTGTTATGTATATAATTCCACATGTGTTAATTCATAGTTGTGATGCCTTCATAGTCATGAAAATAAAGAAAACTCTTTGAATGAGAAGGTGTGTCCAAACTTTTGGTCTGTACTGTATATAAATGCCTTAAGGTGCATTTTCACCCTTCAGATTTTAATTTTATATCTAAAATTATGTGCTAATTAATTTGGTATTAAGGATTAGCAAATTTCTATAAATTCAATTTGGGTCTGATTCGACCAATTCGAACAATCAAACTTATACAAATAGCACATGAATGGATTGAAGGTTAATCAAAAGTACCCTAAAAAGTTGTGGAAGACATTCTGTTTTCTCTCTCTCTCTCTCTCTCTCTGTCTCTCTCTCTCTGTCTCCTAAATTAAGTCACTTAAAATTCTGTTTCTATAGAATCTGAATTTTTCTAATTCTGGTCAAATTCAGATTTTATAGAATCAATTTGTTTATTTCAAATTACTATGTTTTATAACAATTTGGACTGATACAGAAGTCCTTATCCCCTTAACCCCTTAAGGACACAGCCTTTTTACACCTTAGGACCAGGCCATTTTTTGAAAATCTGACCAGAGTCCCTTTAAGTGCTGATAACTTTAAAACGGTTTGACTTATCCAGGCCGTTCTGAGATTGTTTTTTCGTCACATATTGTACTTCATGACACTGGTAAAATGGAGTCAAAAAAAAAATTTTTTTTGCACCAAAAAATACCTAATTTAACAAAAATTTGAAAAAAATTAGCAAATTTCAAAGTTTCAGTTTCTCTACTTCTGTAATACATAGTAATACCCCCAAAAATTGTGATGACTTTACATTCCCCATATGTCTACTTCATGTTTGAATTGTTTTGGGAATGATATTTTATTTTTTGGGGATGTTATAAGGCTTAGAAGTTTAGAAGCAAATCTTGAAATTTTTCCGAAATTTACAAAAACTCAATTTCTAGGGACCAGTTCAGGTCTCAAGTCACTTTGCGAGGCTTACATTATAGAAACCACCCAAAAATGACCCCATCTAAGAAACTACACCCCTCAAGGTATTCAAAACTGATTTTGCATACGTTGTTAACCCTTTAGGTGTTGCACAAGAGTTATTGGCAAATAGGGAGGAAATTTGAGAATTTCATTTTTTTGTCTAATTTTTCATTTTAACCCATTTTTTCCACTAACAAACCAAGGGTTAACAGCCAAACAAGACTGTATCTTTATTGCCCTGACTCTGCCATTTATAGAAACACCCAATATGTGGCCGTAAACTACTGTACGGCCACACAGCGGGGCGTAGAGTGAAAGGTGCGCCGTTTGGTTTTTGGAAGGCTGATTTTTATGGACTGGTTTATTTACACCATGTCCCATTTGAAGCCCCCTGATGCACCCCTAGAGGAGAAACTCCCTAAAAGTGACCCCATCTAAGAAACTACACCCCTCAAGGTATTCAAAACTGATTTTACATACGTCGTTAACCCTTTAGGTGTTGCACAAGAGTTATTGGCAAATGGCGATGAAATTTGAGAATTTCATTTTTTTGCCTAATTTTCCATTTTAACCCATTTTTTCCACTAACAAAGCAAGGGTTAACAGCCAAACAAGACTGTATCTTTATTGCCCTGACTCTGCTGTTTACAGAAACACCCCATATGTGGCCGTAAACTACTGTACGGGCACACAGCGGGGCGTAGAGTGAAAGGTGCGCCGTTTGGTTTTTGGAGGGCTGATTTTGCTGGACTGTTTTTTTGGCACCATGTCCCATTTGAAGCCCCCCTGATGCACCCCTAGAGCAGAAACTCCATAAAAGTGACCCCATCTAAGAAACTACACCCCTCAAGGTATTCAAAACTGATTTTACAAACTTTGTTAACCCTTTAGGTGTTGCACAAGATTTAATGGAAAATAGAGATACAATTTCAAAATTTCACTTTTTTGGCAGATTTTCCATTTTAATATTTTTTTTCCAGTTACAAAGCAAGGGTTAACAGCCAAACAAAACTCATTATTTATGGCCCTAATTCTGTAGTTTACAGAAACACCCCATATGTGGTCGTAAACAGCTGTACGGGCACATGGCAGGGCGCAGAAGGAAAGGAACACCATATGGTTTTTGGAAGGCATATTTTGCTGGACTGGTTTTTTTGACACCATGTCCCATTTGAAGCCCCCCTGATGCACCCCTAGAGTAGAAACTCCAAAAAAGTGACCCCATTTTAGAAACTACGGGATAGGGTGGCAGTTTTGTTGGTACTAGTTTAGGGTACATATGATTTTTGGTTGCTCTATATTACACTTTTTGTGCGGCAAGGTAACAAGAAATAGCTTTTTTGGCACCGTTTTTTTTTTGTTATTTACAACATTCATCTGACAGGTTAGATCATGTGGTAATTTTATAGAGCAGGTTGTCACGGACGCGGAGATACCTAATATGTATACAATTTTTTTTATTTATGTAAGTTTTACACAATGATTTCATTTTTAAAACCAAAAAAATGTTTTAGTGTCTCCATAGTCTAAGAGCCATAGTTTTTTCAGTTTTTGGGCGATTATCTTAAGTAGGGTCTCATTTTTTGCGGGATGAGATGACGGTTTGATTGGCATCTATTTTGGGGTGCATATGACTTTTTGATTGCTTGCTATTACACTTTTTGTGACGTAAGATGACAAAAAATGGCTTTTTTTACACCGTTTTTATTTTTATTTTTTTACGGTGGTCATCTGAGGGGTTAGATCATGTGATATTTTTATAGAGCCGGGCGATACGGACGCGGCGATACCTAATATGTATACTTTTTTTTTATTTATGTAAGTTTTACACAATGATTTCATTTTTGAAACAAAAAAAATCATGTTTTAGTGTTTCCATAGTCTAAGAGCCATAGTTTTTTCAGTTTTTGGGCGATTATCTTGGGTAGGGTATGATTTTTGCGGGATGAGATGACGGTTTGATTGTTACAATTTTGGCGTACATGCGACTTTTTTGATCACTTTTATTACCTTTTTTGGGAAGTAAGGTGGGCAAAATTTCAATTTCATCATAGTTTTTTATTTTTTATTTTTATGGTGTTCACCGTTCGGGTAAAGTAACATGACCGTTTTATAGATCAGGTCGTTACGGACGCGGCGATACCAAACATGTGTAGGGAATTTTATTTTTTTCATTTTTTATCAGTGATAAATGTGTTTTTTGATTTTTACTTTTTTTTCACTTTTATTCACTTTTTTTTGACCCAGACCCACTTGGTTCTTGAAGATCCAGTGGGTCTGATGTCTGTATAATACAGTACAGTACAATATATATTGTTCTGTACTGTATTTTACTTACACTGAACAGATCTATGCCATTCAGCACAGATCTGTTCAGCACCATGGACAGCAGGACGCCTGAGAGGCGTCCTGTTGCCATGGGAACCTTCCCCGTCTGCTCAGTACTGCTCAGAACTTCGCAGACGGGGAAGGGTAAGGAGGGGATCTCTCGGGGGGCTCTCTGGGGGCTCTCTCCCTCCCCATCGGGGGGCTGCAAAGGCACAGCAGCCCCCCGATGGGAGAGGGAGGGAGCTCCCTGCGCTGTTAACCTTTTCCATACAGCGGTCCGTACGGACCGCTGTATGGAAAGGGTTAAACGGCTGACATCGCATCGCAGATGTCAGCCGTTTATACCAGGGTGCCAGCAATGTGCTGGCACCCTGGTATACCCACTAGAAGCCAACGATTATACCAGGGGAGGCGGGCGGGGGATCGCGATCCCGCCTGCCGCACCGCCCGCCTCCCGCACCGCCCACACCGCCCGCAACCCTCCCCCTGCACCTCCCGCCACCATAAAAATCATTCGGGGGTGCAGGGGGGGGTAAATAAAACTTTTTTTTTGGCATATAAAGTTTCTGATCCCTGCGGTCAGGGACTGCGGGGACCAGAAACTTCAGAAATCGCAGGAAACCGCAGGTCTGAATTGACCTGCGGTTTGCCGCGATCGCCGACATGGGGGGGTCACGGGACCCCCCCGCGCATTTAGCCTAGGTGCCTGCTCAATGATTTGAGCAGGCACCGGGTTCCGATCACTGCCAGCCGCACGGCAGTGATCGAAAATACACAGGGCGTACATGTACGCCCTGTGTCCTTAAGTACCAGGGCACAAGGGCGTACCTGTACGCCCTATGTCCTTAAGAGGTTAATAGATACAGCATTACACAATGCAATTCTAGGTGCCTGCAGCAACCCTTAAGGGGAGTTGTAGAGATTACTGTGTACTGATTAAACAATGAACATAAAGGGGTTATCCAACCTCTATAATGACCCCCCCCCCCAATGCCCGGGACCTCCTATAGGTTATACTTACCCCGCTCCCCAGCACTTGCGTCGCTCCTGCTCCCCGCACGGCCGCTGCTGTATCTGTAGTGCGGATAAAAACTTCCAGTGATGGGGGGGGGCAACCTATAGAGATGCATTGGCGGCCATGCTGTGAGCAGGAGCGAGGCCGGTGCCGGGGTAAATATAACCTATATGAAGTGCCCATGCATTAGGGAGGGTCATTATAGGGGTTCGATAACCCCTTTAATCATAGCAAAGTATGCATAGCTCCCTCTATTGGATCTCTGTATGAGAAAACAAAACTCTGACCAAAATAAAGATAAATTAAGATATCAATCAACACAGAATAGAGGATTTAAAATGGCATTTTGATAAACGTTTTTGAAAAGAATCTGTTATCACATTTATTAAGTAAACTAAACCCATAATGTTATATTAAAGGTTCCATTTTCTGAAATGTCCCTTGCAGCATGAAGGTAGCACATGCTACCTGTGAACAGTCATATGGGGGGTCTGGACCACCCACAACCCTAGCTTGAGTGACATTACATAGGCAAGAATACATTATTGAAAGCCAGCTTCCATGTCTCCTGTTGCATGCACAGTGTACATCTAAGCTGGAATGTAGCTATATACTGTGAGATGTCTGTTAAGTTGGGAGGTGATCAGTGGGGGTCTGGCTGCTGAGACCCCCAATAATCATGAGAATGGTGGTCTATGTGCAGGTATGAATGGAAAACAGTTTGAGAATGCACACTGCTGCTCCATTCATTCTCTATGGGACTGTAGGATATAGCTATCATCAACCATAAGCAGATTTTATAGGAAACTCTGGGTTCCAGAGGCGTAACTACCATAGCGGCAGACCATGCGACTGCTATGGGACCCAGGACAAGAAGGGGCCCAGTCTCAGTTGGGATTAGCTCCCCTTCTACTGGAGGTGAAAACTTGGTCAGGACTCTACCCTCTAAAGGAGCTACTTTTGGCAAGGGTCATTGAAAAGGGTTTAGGCATGAACCCTTCTGTCCTGTGTGGGGCCTGGTTTGATCCTTGCTATGGGGCCCTTACTTCTCTATGTACACCACTGCTGGGTTCTTTTTTCCCCTGTAACTTTCTGACATCTAACCAGTATATTTCCATGACAGATGTATTAAAAAGATTCTCATCTAAGATGGAAGGAATATGATCTGTTATTCATTATCATTTCCCTGACCAATTCAGTAGACATAACTTTGACACTGGGGTTTCAATATATGAGCAATTCAGTTGTGACACAGAATGTCTTATCTTTCCTGTCAGGCGTTTTATATTACATGTCCAATCTTTATATGTCTGATCATTATGAAATACTGGTTATTTTTCCGCTTAACACATTGAAAAATTGTCCTGTAAACAATAACTGTAAAATTTTAATTTGTTGTATAAACCTAAAAATGCACCAATATAAAAACAACAGAATAAAAAACTCCATAGTCATTAGAGTGCTGGAAAAACTTGTCAACTTATACAAGTAAATCCATATAAAAAACAACAAAATGATGATCGGCTTACAGATTTTGAACCAAGATGTTCTTATTCATAGCATAAATGAAACAGTATATTGTATGTGCACCTGTTCAAAATACGTTATAACCGATGACTTGATACAACCTCACAAAATACGTCATATTAAAGAACACCGATAAATTTGGTAAACCAGAAAAAGGTAAAAATAACTACCTATTATTCCATATAGTTTAAAAAAACATACAATTGCAAAAATACAAAAAGAACCATAATCGCAATGCTTTGCTTGTTAGTAGAGTTGAGCGAACCCGAACTGTAAAGTTCGGGTTCGTACCAAACTTTAGGGTTTTCGGCACCCGGACCTGAACATTTACGTAAAAGTTCAGGTTCGGGTTCAGTGTTCGGCGATTTTTATGGCGCTTTTTGAAAGGCTGCAAAGCAGCCAATCAACAAGCGTCATACTACTTGACGCAAAAGGCCATTACAGCCATACCTACTATTGGCATGGCTGTGATTGGCCAACTGCAGCATGTGACCCAGCCTCTATTTAAGCTTGAGTCACGTAGTGCTGCCCGTCACTCTGCTCGGATTAGTGTAGGGAGAGGCTGCAGCTGCTGTGAGGGAGAGATCAGGGAGTAATCTTATCAAGAACTGTTTTTTGTACTCAGCGATCTACAGCAAATGTGTTTTGTGGGTGCAGTGCACAATTTTTTTTAAGCCTGCCCTGAGCCAACTACTACTGAAAACAAACTTTTTTTTCTTCAGTTAGTCAATATCAATACATAATCGGCAGCCATTTTATGCAACAATAGTGCACTAGCACAGGCTATCTGCATGTCTGTAAGTCCAGAAATACAGCTTTTTGCTTACTGGGGTCAAAAAAATACATCTGTTAAATATAGTGCACATCTGGGATTACACGCGCATAAGTGATTGTCACATTTAGGCCAGAAATACGGCTTTGGCATACTGGGGTAAAAAAAAAAACACTGATATACTGCACATCTGTGATTACACGTGCATAAGTGATTGTCACATTTAGGCCAGAAATACGGCTTTGGCATACTGTGGTGAAAAAAGCCTCTGATATACTGCACATCTGGGATAAGACGTGCATAAGTGATTGTCACATTTAGGCCAGAAATACGGCTTTTTGGTTACTGGGGTGAAAAAACCCTCTAATATACTGCACATCTAGGGTTAAACAAGCATAAGTGACTGTCACATTTAGGCCAGAAATACGGCTTTGGCATACTGTGGTGAAAAAACCCTCTAATATACTACACATCTGGGATTACACGTGCATGACTGACTGTCACATTTAGGCCAGAAATACGGCTTTTTGGATACTGGGGTGAAAAAACCCTCTAATATACTGCACATCTGGGATTAGATGTGCATAAGTGACTGTCACATTTAGGCCAGAAATACGGCTTTTTGGTTACTGGGGTGAAAAAAACCTCTAATATACTGCACATCTGGGATTAGATGTGCATAAGTGACTGTCACATTTAGGCCAGAAATACGGCTTTTTGGATACTGGGGTGAAAAAACCCTCTAATATTCTGCACATCTGGGATTAGATGTGCATAAGTGACTGTCACATTTAGGCCAGAAATACGGCTTTTTGGTTACTGGGGTGAAAAAACCCTCTAATATTCTGCACATCTGGGATAAGACATGCATAAGTGACTGTCACATTTAGGCCAGAAATACGGCTTTTTGGTTACTCGGGTGAAAAAACCCTCTAATATACTGCACATCTGGGATTACACATGCACACCAAAGGCAGCTTCAAGGAGTTCCCTGGCATGGCACTTCTTCACACAATGTGCTGACCACAAGACCCGAGTGGTTTGCACGCTGTGCCATCAGATCCTGAAGCGAGGCATTAACGTTCTGAACCTTAGCACAACCTGCATGACCAGGCATCTACATGCGAGACACGGGCTGCAGTGGAGTAAGCACCTTCAAAACCAAGAAAGGGCTCAGGCCCCTCCTGCTCCCTCTTCAGCTGCTGCCTCGGCCTCTTCCTCCGCCTCTGGAGGAACGTTGGCACCTGTCGCCCAGCAAACAGAGGATCTGCCACCAACAACACCACCTTCGTCACCAAGCATCTCCACCATGTCACACGGAAGCATTCAGCTCTCTATCTCACAAACGTTTGAGAGAAAGCGTAAATTCCCACCTAGCCACCCTCGATCCCTGGCCCTGAATGCCAGCATTTCTAAACTGCTGGCCTTTAAAATGCGGTCATTCTGGCTGGTGGAAAAGAACAGCTTCAAGCAGCTCATGTCGCTTGCTGTCCCACAGTACTTCATTCCCAGCCGCCACTACTTCTCCAGGAGTGCCGTGCCCTCCCTGCAAAATCAAGTATCGGATAGAATCAAGTGTGCACTGCGCAACGCCATCTGTGGCAAGGTCCACCTAACCACAGATATGTGGACCAGTAAGCACGTCCAGGGACGCTATATCTCCCTAACTGCACACTGGGTAAATGTAGTGTCGGCTGGGCACAAGGCGGAAAGCTGTTTGGCGCACGTCCTTCCGCCGCTAAGGATCGCAGGGCATCATTCTTTGCCTCCTGTTGCCTCCTTTTCATACTCGGCTTCCTCCTCCTCTTCTACCACCTCCTCATCCGGTCAGGGACAGACCTTCACCACCAACTTCAGCACAGCCAGGGGTAAACGTGAGCAGGCCGTTCTGAAACTAATGTGTTTGGGGGAGAGGCCCCACACCGCGCAGGAGTTGTGGCGGTTTATAGAACAACAGACCGACAAGTGGTTGCTGCCAGTGAGCCTCATGCCCGGCCTGGTGGTGTGCGATAATGGGTGAAATCTCATTGCAGCTCAGTGACTACCCGCTTTGATGCACATCCCTTGCCTGGCGTATGTGCTAAATTTGGTGGTGCAGAAATTCATTCACAACTACCCCGACATGTCTAAGCTGCTGCTTAAAGTGCGGGCCGTCTGTGCGCGCTTCCAGCGTTCTCATCCTGCCGCTGCTCGGCTGTCTGCTCTACAGCGTAACTTCGGCCTTCCCGCTCACCGCTTCATATGCGACGTGCCCACCAGGTTGAACTCCACCTAGCACATGCTGGAGAGACTGTGCAAGCAGCAGCAGGCCATAGTGGAGTTTCAGCTGCAGCACGCACGGGTGAGTCGCACTGCGGAACAGCACCACTTCACCACCAATGACTGGGCCTCCATGCGAGACCTGTTTCGCTGTTTAGAGTACTCCACCAACATGGCCATTGGCAATGACGCCGTTATCAGCGTTACAATACCACTTCTATGTCTCCTTGAGAAAACACTTAGGGCGATGATGGAAGAGGATGTGGCCCAGGATGAGGAGGAGAAAGAGGGGTCATCTCTAACACTTTTAGGCCAGTCTTTTAGAAGTGGCTCAGAAAGAGGATTTTTGCAACAGCAGAGGCCAGGTACAAATTTCGACAGCCAGGGACCACTACTGGAGGACGAGGAGGAGGAGGATGAGGAGGAGGATGGGGATGAAGCATGTTCCCAGCGGGGTGGCATCCAACACAGCTCGGGCCCATCACTGGTGCATGGCTGGGGGGATACGGAGGACGCAGACGATACGCCTCCCACAGAGGACAGCTTGTCCTTACCTCTGGACAGCCTGCACACATGAGCGACTACATGCTGCAGTGCCTGCGCAACGACTGCAGAGTTGCCCACATTTTAACGTGTGCTGACTACTGGGTGGCCACCCTGCTGGATCCCTGTTACAAAGACAATGTGCCGTCCTTAATTCCCCCACTGGAGCGTGATCGGAAGATGTGCGACTACAGGAGCACGCTGGTAGATGCGCTCCTGAGAGCAAGTGTGCTATTTGCATTTGGAATCTGTTTCTGTCAACTCTCAAGATGAGATCCAAAGAGCTGTCACTATCAGTGAAGAAAGCCATCATTTGGCTGAAAAATACAAAACAAACCCATCAGAGAGATAGCAAAAACATTA
Source organism: Bufo bufo (assembly GCF_905171765.1). Taxonomy (NCBI): domain Eukaryota; kingdom Metazoa; phylum Chordata; class Amphibia; order Anura; family Bufonidae; genus Bufo; species Bufo bufo. Next base: position 58,352,687 of record NC_053391.1, read on the forward strand.
GGCGTGGCCAAAACAACTGTTTGGAACATTCTTAAAAAGAAGGAATGCATCGGTGAGCTCAGCAACACCAAAAGACCCGGAAGACCACGGAAAACAACTGTGGTGAATGACCGAAGAATTCTTTCCCTGGTGAAGAAAACACCCTTCACAACAGTTGGCCAGATCAAGAACACTCTCCAGGAGGTAGGTGTATGTGTGTCAAAGTCAACAATCAAGAGAAGACCTCACCAGAGTGAATACAGAGGGTTCACCACAAGATGTAAACCACTGGTCAGCCTCAAAAAAAGAAAGGCCAGATTATAGTTTGCCAAACAACATCTAAAAAAGCCTTTACAGTTCTGGAACAACATCCTATGGACAGATGAGACCAAGATCAACTTGTACCAGAGTGATGGGAAGAGAAGAGTATGGAGAAGGAAAGGAACTGCTCATGATCCTAAGCATACCACCTCATCAGTGAAGCATGGTGGTGGTAGTGTCATGGCGTGGGCATGTATGGCTGCCAATGGAACTGGTTCTCTTGTATTTATTGATGATGTGACTGCTGACAAAAGCAGCAGGATGAATTCTGAAGTGTTTTGGGCAATATTATCTGCTCATATTTAGTGATGTCGCGAACATAAAATTTTCAGTTCGCGAACAGCGAACGCGAACTTCCGCAAATGTTCGCGAACTGGCGAACCGGGCGAACCGCCATAGACTTCAATAGACAGGCGAATTTTAAAACCCACAGGGACTCTTTCTGGCCACAATAGTGATGAGAAAGTTGTTTCAAGGGGTCTAACACCTGGACTGTGGCATGCCGGAGGGGGATCTATGGCAAAACTCCCATGGAAAATTACGTAGTGGACGCAGAGTCGGGTTTTAATCCATAAAGGGCATAAATCAACTAACATTCCTAAATTGTTTGGAATAACGTGCTTTAAAACATCCAGTGTGTGTATACGATCAGGTATGATGTTGTATCGATCAGGTAGTGTAAGGGTTACGCCCGCATCACAGACATTGACAGACCAAACTCCCCTTTTAATGCACCGCAAACAGTTCATTTGCACAACCGCAAACTCCCCATTTGCACAAGGTTGGATACCAAGCTAGCCACGTCCCGGTGATGTCATTGAAGGTTTCTTCCTCCACCCAGCCACGTACAACACCAAGGGTCCCCGAAAGGTCAATTGAATTGATTTTTCGAACGGGGAGATGGTTAAAAAAACGCTGGCTCCCTCCCCTTTGTTTTTATCCACGGTGACTGCGTCTGCGCCGTGCAATTTACTGTCACACCCGATATGAGTGGTATTTTCTGTAGTACTATTCTCATCAGTTTAATCCCTCTAACGTCCCCGACTCCCCAATCTGGGGGCCATTTATTAAACAGATTTTTCGGACGGGGAGATGGTTAAAAAAACGCTGGCTCCCTCCACTCTGTTTTAATCCACGGTGACTGCGTCTGCGCCGTGCAATTTACTGTCACACCCGATATGAGTGGTATTTTCTGTAGTACTATTCTCATCAGTTTAATCCCTCTAACGTCCCCAATCTGGGTGCCATTTATTGAATAGATTTTTCGAACGGGGAGATGGTTAAAAAAAACCTGGCTCCCTCCACTCTGTTTTAAACCACGGTGACTGCGTCTGCGCCGTGCAATTTACTGTCACACCCGATATGAGTGGTATTTTCTGTAGTACTATTCTCATCAGTTTAATCCCTCTAACGTCCCCAATCTGGGTGCCATTTATTGAATAGATTTTTCGAACGGGGAGATGGTTAAAAAAACGCTGGCTCCCTCCACTCTGTTTTAAACCACGGTGACTGCATCTGCGCCGTGCAATTTACTGTCACACCCGATATGAGTGGTATTTTCTGTAGTACTATTCTCATCAGTTTAATCCCTCTAACATCCCCAATCTGGGGGCCATTTATTAAATAGATTTTTTGAACGGGGAGATGGTTAAAAAAACGCTGGCTCCCTCCACCGATATGAGTGGTATTTTCTGTAGTATTATTCTCATCAGTTTAATCCCTGTTACGTCCCATATCAGGAATTGCCTTTTATGAAAAAAAATTTAGGCCGGGTACCTTCGACTGCCTTCACAGTGACAGACCAAACTCTCATACACTAAACTGAATTGATTTCAGGAACCGGGAGATGGAAAAAGCAGCTTGGTCGGTCCTCTTACTCCCAAATTGGGGCACTGCGCGTGCACAGAGCAATGTGCTGTGACACCCTATATGAGTGGTGTCTTAACTAGTACTATTGCTATCAGTTTAATCCCTGTTACGGACCCTATCCGGTCGAATTGATTAACCATTGTCGAATCCCCCATTGACATCCCCCTTATAAGCTGTGTAAAGCATATTTTTTAGTTTGGTTTTGAACTGCTGCATCCTTTCCGACTTTTGGTAATTTGGTAACATTTCTGCCACTTTCTGCTTATACCGGGGGTCTAGTAGCGTGGCCACCCGATCGCTTTTGGTCTGACCATAATGAAGCAACGGCCTTATCATCTGGGGTGTGGCAACATTGCCAACACACTTTTATAGAGGTGATGATGATTGCTTCATTGTGATACGCAAGCCCCTTCACCACAACAAGGTAACGATCACGAAGGGGAATTGACACTTGTATGTGCCTTTTTTTTTTGGTTTGTTTTTGCAGCCACAGTGCTGCACCATAGGACAGAAAAATTAGGCATGTACACATGCCTGAAAAATAATGGCACTGTTGCAGACGCTATTGTAGCAGCGGCCGGAAAAATTTATGTTTTCCAGGCAGAAAAGTGACTAAAACATTACGGCTTGAACCCTAGTTGGTGGTGGAGAATTCACGAAAGTCATCCGGTATGCAGACATTAAATACAGCAGCGTGGGGACCATTTTGAGGCCAAGGCATGTAATCAGGCCTTTTGTTAGTCAAACGTATCCCCCACTGTCAGTCCCTTCGGGATCCATGCCTCATTCATCTTTATGAAGGTGAGGTAATCAACACTTTTTTGACCGAGGCGACTTCTCTTGTCAGTGACAATGCCTCCTGCTGCACTGAAGCTCCTTTCTGACAGGACACTTGAAGCAGGGCAGGCCAGAAGTTCTATCGCAAACTGGGATAGCTCAGGCCACAGGTCAAGCCTGCACACCCAGTAGTGAAGGGGTTCATTGCTCCTCAGAGTGTCGATATCTGCTGTTAAGGCGAGGTAGTCTGCTACCTGTCGGTCGAGTCGTTCTCTAAGGCTGGATCCCGAAGGGCTGTGGCGATGAGTAGGACTGAAAAAGCTCCGCATGTCCTCCATCAACAACACATCTGTAAATCGTCCAGTCCTTGCCGCCGTGGTAGGAGGAGGATTACACTCACCTCTTCCCCTGTTAGATTCCCGTTGTGCTGTGACATCTCCCTTATAAGCTGTGTAAAGCATATTTTTTAGTTTGGTTTTGAACTGCTGCATCCTTTCCGACTTTCGGTAATTTGGTAACATTTCTGCCACTTTCTGCTTATACCGGGGGTCTAGTAGCGTGGTCACCCAGTACAGATCGTTCTCCTTTATCCTTTTTATACGTGGGTCCCTCAACAGACATGACAGCATGAAAGACCCCATTTGAACAAGGTTGGATGCAGAGCTTCTCATTTCCCGTTCCTCGTCCTCACTGATGTCATTGACGGTCTGTTCTTCCCCCCAGCCACGTACAACACCATGGGTCCCAGATAGGTGACAACAACGAGCACCCTGGGGTGCCTGCTGTGGTTGGTCTTCCTCCTCCTCAAAGCCGCCACATTCCTCCTCTGACTCCTCTTCCTCATACTCCTCTTCCAGCGTTGCTGCAGGTCCGGCAAGCGATGATGACAAGGCTGTTTCTGATGGTGATGGTGACCACAACTCTTCCTCTTCCTCTTCACGCTCATCCACAGCCTGATCCAGAACTCTTCGCAGGGCACGCTCCAGGAAGAAAACAAATGGGATGAGGTCGCTGATGGTGCCTTCGGTGCGACTGACTAGGTTTGTCACCTCCTCAAAAGGACGCATAAGCCTACAGGCATTGCGCATGAGTGTCCAGTAACGTGGCAAAAAGATTCCCAGCTCCGCAGAGGCTGTCCTAGCACCCCGGTCATACAAATACTCGTTGACGGCTTTTTCTTGTTGGAGCAGGCGGTCGAACATTAGGAGTGTTGAATTCCAACGTGTCGGGCTGTCGCATATCAAGCGCCTCACTGGCATGTTGTTTCGCCGCTGAATATCGGAAAAGTGCGCCATGGCCGTGTAGGAACGCCTGAAATGGCCACACACCTTCCTGGCCTGCTTGAGGACGTCCTGTAAGCCTGGGTACTTAGACACAAAACGTTGTACGATGAGATTCAACACATGTGCCATGCACGGCACATGTGACAACTTGCCCAAATTTAATGCCGCCAACAGATTGCTTCCATTGTCACACACCACTTTGCCGATCTCCAGTTGGTGCGGGGTCAGCCACTGATCCACCTGTGCGTTCAGGGCGGACAGGAGTGCTGGTCCTGTGTGGCTCTCTGCTTTCAGGCAAGTCAACCCCAAGATAGCGTTACACTGTCGTATCCGGGATGTGGAATAGCCCCTGGGGAGCTGGGGGGAATCAGTTGATGTGCAGCCAGACGCCGCAGCAGAAGAGGACTCAGCCGAGGAGGAAATTAAAGAGGATGGAGTAGGAGTAGAGGAGGTGGCAGTAGGTCTGCCTGCAAGTCGTGGTGGTGTCACCAACTCCGCTGCAGAGCCACGCATTCCATGCTTGTCAGCCGTCAGCAGGTTGACCCAATGCGCAGTATACGTGATATACCTGCCCTGACCGTGCTTTGCAGACCAGGTATCAGTGGTCAGATGGACCCTTGCCCCAACACTGTATGCCAGAGATGCCATGACTTCCTTTTCAATGACATGGTAGAGGTTTGGGATTGCCTTTTTTGAAAAAAAATTTCGTCCGGGTACCTTCCACTGTGGTGTCCCAATAGCGACAAATTTTTTGAAGGCCTCAGACTCTACCAGCTGGTATGGTAAAAGCTGGCGGGCTAAGAGTTCCGTCAAGCCAGCTGTCAGTCGCCGGGCAAGGGGGTGACTTTGTGACATTGGCTTCTTATGCTCAAACATGTCCTTGACAGACACCTGACTGTGGGCAGATGAGCAGGAACTGCTGAAGGTGAGAGATGGAGTGGCGGGTGGTTGAGAGGGGGCAGGGAGGACAGCAGTGGTTGACGTGGCTGAAGATGCAGGACCAGGAGGAGCATGGTGGCTTTGAGTTTGTGTGCTGCTTGTACTCATGTGTTGATCCCATAGGCGTTTGTGATGTGAGATCATGTGCCTTCGCAAAGCAGTTGTACCAAGGTGGGTGTTGGACTTCCCACGACTCAGTTTCTTTTGGCACAGGTTGCAAATGGCATTGCTTTTATCAGAGGCAGACACACAAAAAAAATGCCACACTGCTGAGCTTTGCAATGACGGCATTCTAGTGGTGGCAACAGCATGCGTTGACTGGCGTGCTGTCTGGCTGACCCCAGGTGCCGATACATGCTGTCTGACTGTGCCACTAACTCCTTGCGACGACCTCCCCCTGCTTCCAACTCGTCTCCTCATTCTCTCTGTCTCCCCTTCAGAACTTTCCCCCTCTTCTTCTCTTCGAGCAGGCACCCACGTGGCATCCGTGGACACATCGTCATCATCAACCGCTTCACTTGTATCTGACACCTCAGCAAAGGAAGCAGCAGCGGGTACAACATCATCATCATCACACTGTACGTCCATGTGTGTAATCCTGCCTGACTGAGACATATCCCCGTAATCTACATCATCTGGCAATAATGGTTGCGCATCACTAATTGCATCCAACTGATGTGTAAATAACTCCTCTGACGGATCAAGTGAAGCGGCTGTGGTGGCTGTGGTGGTAGTGGCGACGGGCGGGTGCGTGGTAACTTGAGAGCAGGTGACCGAAGCTGAGTTGGAGGAGGATGGTGCGTCAAGGTTCTTAGCGGAAGCTGTTGAAGATTGGGTGTCCTGTCTAAGCCAGTCAACTACGTCCTCTGAATTTTTCGGGTTCAGGGTACGTGGCCTCTGAAAACTGGGCATTATTCCAGGGACAGTGGAAATCACAGCACCACGACCACGACGGCCCCTGCGGGGTGGCCTGCCTCTGCCTGTCATTTTTTTTTTAGATAAGTGGTACTACGCGTGCTAGGTACTGTGCCACCCGGTATGAGTGGTTGGCACTGGCAGTGGGCACACTACAGTCTGTGGAAGTGGGCCTGACACACACTGGCAGCAGGCAAGCAACTGAATTTAGACTACTGTCTAAAAATTAAATGCCTTATTTATCGGCAAGCTACTGTGCCACCCGGTATCAGTGGTTGGCACTGGCAGTGGGCACACTACAGTCAGTGGAAGAGGGCCTGACACACACTGGCAGCAGGCAAGCAACTGAAATTACACTAAAGTGTAAAAATTAAATGCCTTATTTATCGGCAAGCTACTGTGCCACCCGGTATGAATGGTTGGCACTGGCAGTGGGCACACTACAGTCAGTGGAAGAGGGCCTGACACACACTGGCAGCAGGCAAGCAACTGAATTTAGACTACTGTCTAAAAATTAAATGCCTTATTTATCGGCAAGCTACTGTGCCACCCGGTATCAGTGGTTGGCACTGGCAGTGGGCACACTACAGTCAGTGGAAGCGGGCCTGACACACACTGGCAGCAGGCAAGCAACTGAAATTACACTAAAGTGTAAAAATTAAATGCCTTATTTATCGACAAGCTACTGTGCCACCCGGTATCAGTGGTTGGCACTGGCAGTGGGCACACTACAGTCAGTGGAAGCGGGCCTGACACACACTGGCAGCAGGCAAGCAACTGAATTTAGACTACTGTCTAAAAATTAAATGCCTTATTTATCGGCAAGCTACTGTGCCACCCGGTATCAGTGGTTGGCACTGGCAGTGGGCACACTACAGTCAGTAGAAGCGGGCCTGACACACACTGGCAGCAGGCAAGCAACTGAAATTACACTAAAGTGTAAAAATTAAATGCCTTATTTATCGGCAAGCTACTGTGCCACCCGGTATGAGTGGTTGGCACTGGCAGTGGGCACACTACAGTCAGTGGAAGAGGGCCTGACACACTGACTGGCAGCAGGCAAGCAACTGAATTTAGACTACTGTCTAAAAATTAAATGCCTTATTTATCGGCAAGCTACTGTGCCACCCGGTATCAGTGGTTGGCACTGGCAGTGGGCACACTACAGTCAGTGGAAGCGGGCCTGACACACACTGGCAGCAGGCAAGCAACTGAAATTACACTAAAGTGTAAAAATTAAATGCCTTATTTATCGGCAAGCTACTGTGCCACCCGGTATCAGTGGTTGGCACTGGCAGTGGGCACACTACAGTCAGTAGAAGCGGGCCTGACACACACTGGCAGCAGGCAAGCAACTGAAATTACACTAAAGTGTAAAAATTAAATGCCTTATTTATCGGCAAGCTACTGTGCCACCCGGTATGAGTGGTTGGCACTGGCAGTGGGCACACTACAGTCAGTGGAAGAGGGCCTGACACACTGACTGGCAGCAGGCAAGCAACTGAATTTAGACTACTGTCTAAAAATTAAATGCCTTATTTATCGGCAAGCTACTGTGCCACCCGGTATCAGTGGTTGGCACTGGCAGTGGGCACACTACAGTCAGTGGAAGCGGGCCTGACACACACTGGCAGCAGGCAAGCAACTGAAATTACACTAAAGTGTAAAAATTAAATGCCTTATTTATCGGCAAGCTACTGTGCCACCCGGTATCAGTGGTTGGCACTGGCAGTGGGCACACTACAGTCAGTAGAAGCGGGCCTGACACACACTGGCAGCAGGCAAGCAACTGAAATTACACTAAAGTGTAAAAATTAAATGCCTTATTTATCGGCAAGCTACTGTGCCACCCGGTATGAGTGGTTGGCACTGGCAGTGGGCACACTACAGTCAGTGGAAGAGGGCCTGACACACACTGGCAGCAGGCAAGCAACTGAATTTAGACTACTGTCTAAAAATTAAATGCCTTATTTATCGGCAAGCTACTGTGCCACCCGGTATCAGTGGTTGGCACTGGCAGTGGGCACACTACAGTCAGTGGAAGCAGGCCTGACACACACTGGCAGCAGGCAAGCAACTGAATTTAGACTACTGTCTAAAAATTAAATGCCTTATTTATCGGCAAGCTACTGTGCCACCCGGTATCAGTGGTTGGCACTGGCAGTGGGCACACTACAGTCAGTTGAAGTCGGCCTGACACACACTAGCAGCAGGCAAGCAGCTGAAATTACACTAAAGTGTAAAAATTAAATGCCTTTTTTATGCAAAGTCCTGTGCCAGCCGGTATGAGTGGTGGGCACTGGCAGTGGGCACACTACAGTCAGTGGAAGTCAGCCTGACACACACTGGCAGGCAACTAACCTTAGATTAAAGTGTAAAAATTAAGTGCCTATTTTTTAAGCAAAGTCCTGTGCCACTCGGTATGACAGGGGTGGGCACTGGCAGTGGGCACACTACAGTCAGTTGAAGTCGGCCTGACACACACTAGCAGCAGGCAAGCAGCTGAAATTACATTAAAGTGTAAAAATTAAATGCCTTTTTTAAGCAAAGTCCTGTGCCAGCCGGTATGAGTGGTGGGCACTGGCAGTGGGCACACTACAGTCAGTGGAAGTCAGCCTGACACACACTGGCAGGCAACTAACCTTAGATTAAAGTGTAAAAATTAAGTGCCTATTTTTTAAGCAAAGTCCTGTGCCACTCGGTATGACAGGGGTGGGCACTGGCAGTGGGCACACTACAGTCAGTTGAAGTCGGCCTGACACACACTAGCAGCAGGCAAGCAGCTGAAATTACACTAAAGTGTAAAAATTAAATGCCTTTTTTATGCAAAGTCCTGTGCCAGCCGGTATGAGTGGTGGGCACTGGCAGTGGGCACACTACAGTCAGTGGAAGTCAGCCTGACACACACTGGCAGGCAACTAACCTTAGATTAAAGTGTAAAAATTAAGTGCCTATTTTTTAAGCAAAGTCCTGTGCCACTCGGTATGACAGGGGTGGGCACTGGCAGTGGGCACACTACAGTCAGTTGAAGTCGGCCTGACACACACTAGCAGCAGGCAAGCAGCTGAAATTACATTAAAGTGTAAAAATTAAATGCCTTTTTTAAGCAAAGTCCTGTGCCAGCCGGTATGAGTGGTGGGCACTGGCAGTGGGCACACTACAGTCAGTGGAAGTCAGCCTGACACACACTGGCAGGCAACTAACCTTAGATTAAAGTGTAAAAATTAAGTGCCTATTTTTTAAGCAAAGTCCTGTGCCACTCGGTATGACAGGGGTGGGCACTGGCAGTGGGCACACTACAGTCAGTTGAAGTCGGCCTGACACACACTAGCAGCAGGCAAGCAGCTGAAATTACACTAAAGTGTAAAAATTAAATGCCTTTTTTATGCAAAGTCCTGTGCCAGCCGGTATGAGTGGTGGGCACTGGCAGTGGGCACACTACAGTCAGTGGAAGTCAGCCTGACACACACTGGCAGGCAACTAACCTTAGATTAAAGTGTAAAAATTAAGTGCCTATTTTTTAAGCAAAGTCCTGTGCCACTCGGTATGACAGGGGTGGGCACTGGCAGTGGGCACACTACAGTCAGTTGAAGTCGGCCTGACACACACTAGCAGCAGGCAAGCAGCTGAAATTACATTAAAGTGTAAAAATTAAATGCCTTTTTTAAGCAAAGTCCTGTGCCAGCCGGTATGAGTGGTGGGCACTGGCAGTGGGCACACTACAGTCAGTGGAAGTCAGCCTGACACACACTGGCAGGCAACTAACCTTAGATTAAAGTGTAAAAATTAAGTGCCTATTTTTTAAGCAAAGTCCTGTGCCACTCGGGATGACAGGGGTGGGCACTGGCAGTGGGCACACTACAGTCAGTTGAAGTCGGCCTGACACACACTGGCAGGCAACTAACCTTAGATTAAAGTGTAAAAATGAAGTGCCTTTTTTTTAAGCAAAGTCCTGTGCCACACGGGATGACAGGGGTGGGCACTGGCAGTGGGCACACTACAGTCAGTTGAAGTCGGCCTGACACACACTAGCAGCAGGCAAGCAGCTGAAATTACACTAAAGTGTAAAAATTAAATGCCTTTTTTATGCAAAGTCCTGTGCCAGCCGGTATGAGTGGTGGGCACTGGCAGTGGGCACACTACAGTCAGTGGAAGTCAGCCTGACACACACTGGCAGGCAACTAACCTTAGATTAAAGTGTAAAAATTAAGTGCCTTTTTTTAAGCAAAGTCCTGTGCCACACGGAATGACAGGGGTGAGCACTGGCAGTGGGCACACTACAGTCTGTGGGCCTGCAGCTCCTCACACACAGGCAGGCCAGGCAACTGCAATATGTATATAAAGGAAAAAAAAAAAGCAGACTAATGTCGCAGCCCTAAAAAGGGCTTTTTGGGGTGCTGTCAGGACGCTGTCCTTACAGCAGAGATCAGATGAGTCTTTCAGGACTGGAGTGGACACTGAATTCACTAGCCTAGCTATCGATTTCCCAATTAAATCAGCAGCAGTTACAGTCTCCCTCCTCTCACTAAGACTGCAGCTTCAGAATGAATCTAAAATGGATGCTGTGCAGGAGGTGGGAGGGTCTGGGAGGGAGGGTATGCTGCTGATTGGCTGGAATGTGTCTGCTGACTGTGAGGTACAGGGTCAAAGTTTGCTCAATGATGATGTATAGGGGGCGGACCGAACATCGCATGTGTTCGCCCGGCAGAGGCGAACGCGAACAAGCTATGTTCGCCGGGAACTGTTCGCCGTCGGATAGTTCGGGCCATCTCTACTCATATTCAGCCAAATGCTTCAGAACTCATTGGACGGCGCTTCACAGTGCAGATGGACAATGACCCAAAGCATATTGCAAAAGATATACAAAAAGATGACCAGCTCACAAGAAGTCAATTACATCAAATTTAATCCCAACCTATAAAATTATGCCAGATATTGGCCAATCATACATAAAGATATGCACTCTTGTGTGCTGACATGAACACACTAAATAGCAGTATAAAATCAAAAGGCAATTATAAATCTGAGATAGCAATAAAATTAAAATGGCAATAAAATTATAATAGTCACGGTCCCTCCTTTCTATTAAGCTGCGGAGCTCTCGCAGCTTACTCTATAATATTTGGACTGCAGCCCTACGTTGTTTTCCTTTTCCTTTAAAAAAAAAGTGAAATTTTGAAATTGTATCTCTATTTTCCATTAATTCTTGTGGAACACCGGATCTTGGCAAGGACGACCAGCTGTCTGCAGCAGCTGCAAGAAGAGAGGCTGCGCCGGTTCCTGGGGATACCGCTAATAATCCAGCCTCGGTGGATGCGTTTTTTACCTCAAATTTCCAGCATAGAACCATTGAGTCTGGGGTATGCTGGATGTGGCAGATTATCTCCACCACAGTAGAATGTGGGAGTCAGGCGGCGGCGCCCTAGAGACGGCAGCTGGTACTGCAGGGAGAGTGAGGAGGAGGGAGACCCGTGAAGATCCACAGAAAGGCTCCAGTAGCTGCTGCAGACGGCTTGTCGTCCTTGCCAAGATCCGGTGTTCCACAAGAATTAATGGAAAATAGAGATACATTTTCCAAATTTCAATTATTTGGAAAGGAAAAGGAAAACAACATAGGGCTGCAGTCCAAATATTATAGAGTAAGCTGCGAGAGCTCCGCAGCTTAATAGAAAGGAGGGACCGTGACTATTATTATTTTATTGCCATTTTAATTTTATTGCTATCTCAGATTTATAATTGCCTTTTGATTTTATACTGCTATTTGGTGTGTTCATGTCAGCACACAAGAGTGCATATCTCTATTTATGATTGGCCAATATCTGGCAAGTGTATTGTCTGTGTCCTCTGTATCCCCCCAGCCACGCACCAGTGATGGCCATGAGCTGGTTTGGGTGCCCCCTGCTGTGAACACAGTTCCTCCTCCTCCATCTCCTCCTGCTCATCCTCCACCTCATCATCTTCCATAATTGTGCCCTGGCTGGACAATTGTGTACCTGGCATTTGTGGGTGCAGGAACCCGCCATCGGAGCCACTTGTGAATGACTGGCTTGAAACCCTATGAAATGATCCCTCTTCCTCCTCCTCCTGTGCCACATCCGCTTCTATAATCGCCAGAAGCGTTTTTTCAAGGAGGCAAAGAAGTGGGATAGTAATGCTGAGAACTGCGTTTTCGGCACTGGCCATGTTGGTGAAGTACTCGAAACAGCGCAACAAGGAACACAGGTCTTTCATGGAGGCCCAGTCATTGGTGGTGAAGTGGTGCTGTTCCGCAGAGCGACTCACCCGTACATATTGCAGCTGAAACTCCACTATCGCCTGCTGCTGTTCGCACAGTCTGACCATCATGTGCAAGGTGGAGTTCCACCTTGTGGGCACGTCGCATATGAGGCGGTGAGCGGGAAGGCCGAAGTTACGCTGCAGCGCTGACAGGCGAGCAGCAACAGGGTGAGAACGCCGAAAACTGACAAATGCAGCATAGGCCTCAGATGTAGGGTATTGCCAAAAAAGGGTGCTTTTTTAAACCCAGAAAATGATTGCAGTATTTCAAGCTTGTATTTAACAATGACAGATGCAGCAAACGCCACAAAATTTGTATTTTGCCCAAAATGGGTGTCTTTTTAATAGCAGAATATAACAGTAGTATCTAACGCTTGTATTTCACACTGACAAATGCAGCATAGGCCCCAAATGTAGGGTATTGCCAAAAATGAGTGCTTTTTTTAAGCCCAGAAAATTATTGCAGTATTTCAAGATTATATTTCAAACTTACAAATGCAGCATAGGCCCCAGATGTAGGGTATTGCCAAAAATGGGTGCTTTTTTAAACCCAGAAAACTATTGCAGTATTTCAAGCTTGTATTTAACAATGACACATGCAGCAAACGCCTCAAATTTAGTATTTTGCCCAAAATGGGTGTTTTTTTAATAGCAGAATATAACAATATTATCTAATGCTTGTATTTCACACTGACAGATGCAGCAAAGGCTGCAAATTTAATATTTTGCCCAAAAAGGTTTTTTAAAACACAGAAAATTATTGCAGCATTTCAAGATTATATTTCACACTGACAAATGCAGCATAGGCCCCAGATGTAGGATATTGTCAAAAGTGGGTGCCTTTTTAAACCCAGAAAATTATTGCAGTATTTCAAGATTATATTTCACACTGACAAATGCAGCATAGGCCCCAGATGTAGGGTATTGCCATAAATGAGTGCGTTTTTTAAACCCAGAAAATTATTGCAGTATTTCAAGATAATATTTCAAACTTACAAATGCAGCATAGGCCTGAGATGTAGGGTATTGCCAAAAATGGGTGCTTTTTTAAACCCAGAAAACTATTGCAGTATTTCAAGCTTGTATTTAACAATGACACATGCAGCAAACGCCGCAAATTTAGTATTTTACCCAAAATGGGTGTTTTTTTAATAGCAGAATATAACAGTAGTATCTAACGCTTGTATTTCACACTGACAGAAGCAGCAAAGGCTGCAAATTTAGTATTTTGCCCAAAAAGGTTGTTTTTTAAAACACAGAAAATTATTGCAGCATTTCAAGATTATATTTCACACTGACAAATGCAGCATAGGCCCCAGATGTAGGGTATTGCCAAAAATAAGTGCGTTTTTAAACCCAGAAAATTAGTGCAGTATTTCAAGATAATATTTTAAACTTACAAATGCAGCATAGGCCCCAGATGTAGGGTATTGCGAAAAACAGGTGCTTTTTTAAACCCAGAAAACTATTGCAGTATTTCAAGCTTGTATTTAACAATGACACATGCAGCAAACGCCGCAAATTTAGTATTTTGCCCAAAATGGGTGTTTTTTTAATAGCAGAATATAACAGTAGTATCTAACACTTGTATTTCACACTGACAGATGCAGCAAAGGCTGCAAATTTAGTATTTTGCCCAAAAATGTTGTTTTTTAAAACACAGAAAATTATTGCAGCATTTCAAGATTATATTTCACACTGACAAATGCAGCATAGGCCCCAGATGTAGGATATTGTCAAAAATGGGTGCTTTTTTAAACCCAGAAAATTATTGCAGTATTTCAAGCTTGTATTTAACAATGACAGATGGAGCAAACGCCGCAAAATTTGTATTTTGCCCAAAATGGGTGTCTTTTTAATAGCAGAATATACCAGTGGCATCTAACCCTTGTATTTCACACTGACAGAGGCAGCAAAGGCTGCAAATTTTGCATTTTGGCCAAAAAGGGTGTTTTTTAAAACACAGAAAATTATTGCAGTATTTCAAGATTATATTTCACACTGACAAATGCAGCATAGGCCCCAGATGTAGGGTATTGCCATAAATGAGTGCGTTTTTTAAACCCAGAAAATTATTGCAGTATTTCAAGATAATATTTCAAACTTACAAATGCAGCATATGCCCGAGATGTAGGGTATTGCCAAAAATGGGTGATTTTTTAAACCCAGAAAACTATTGCAGTATTTCAAGCTTGTATTTAACAATGACACATGCAGCTACGCCGCAAATTTAGTATTTTGCCCAAAATGGGTGTTTTTTTAATAGCAGAATATAACAGTAGTATCTAACGCTTGTATTTCACACTGACAGATGCAGCAAAGGCTGCAAATTTAGTATTTTGCCCAAAAAGGTTGTTTTTTAAAGCACAGAAAATTATTGCAGCAATTCAAGATTATATTTCACACTGACAAATGCAGCATAGGCCCCAGATGTAGGGTATTGTCAAAAATAGTTTTTTTTTAAACACAGAAAATTATTGCAGTATTTCAAGATTATATTTCAAACTGACAAATGCAGCATAGGCCCCAGATGTAGGGAATTGCCAAAAATGGGTGCTTTTTTAAACCCAGAAAATTATTGCAGTATTTCAAGATTATATTTCAAATTTACAAATGCAGCATAGGCCCCAGATGTAAGGTATTGCCAAAAATTGGTGTTTTTTAAAACCCAGAAAATTATTTAAGTCTTTCAAGCTTGTATTTAACAATGACAGATGCAGCAAACGCACCAAAATTTGTATTTTGCCCAAAAAGGGTGTTTTTTAAAACCCAGAAATTTATTGCAATATTTCAAGCTTAAATTTTACACTGACAAATGCTACATAGGCCCCAGATGGAGGGTATTGCCAAAAAGGGGTGCTTTTTTAAACCCAGAAAATTATTGCAGTTTTTTAAGCTCGTATTTAACAATGACAGATGCAGCAAACGCTGCAAAATTAGGATTTTGCCCAAAATTGAGTTTTTTTATGACAGAATATGACAGCAGTATCTAATGCTTGCATTTCACACTGACAGATGCAGCAAGGGCTGTAAAATTTAGTATTTTGCCCAAAAAAGGTGTTTTTTAAAACCCAGAAAATTATTGCAGTATTTTAAGCTTAAATTTCACACTGACAAATGCTGCATAAGCCCCAGATGGAGGGTATTGCCAAAAAGGAGTTATTTTTTTAAACCCAGAAAATTATTGCAGTCTTTCAAGCTTGTATCTAACAATGACAGATGCTGCAAAAGCCACAGATGGAGGGTCTTGCCAAAAATGGGTGATATTTTTTTTTTTAACTCAGAATATAATTGCAGTATTTCAAGCTTCTATTTGACTGTCACAAATGCACATATGCTGTGCTGGTGCACTGAACTTGTGTAAAATGGCCGCCGCCCACCTAACTAACAGACAGATAAAAGTTATTTTTCTGTGTCATTGGGCTCAGGGCAGGGTAAAAAGATTGTGCATTGCACCCACAAAACAAAATCTAGGTAGATCACTGAGTTAACAAGCACTTCAGATTAAAGATTCTTTCCTATTCTCTCCCTTACAGCAGCAGCATCCTATCCCTACACTAATCAGAGCAGAGTGACGTGCAGCGTTACGTGACTCCAGCTTATATAGAGTCTGGGTCACATGCTGCACTGGCCAATCACAGCCATGCCATTAGTAGGCATGGCTGTGATGGCTTCGAATGGCACAATTTAAAGGCTTGTTGATTGACTGCTCTGCAGCCTTTCAAAAAGCACCATTAACTCGCCGAACACTGAACCCAAACTTTTACGGAAAAGTTCGGGTTCGGGTCCGGGGTCCAAAAATCCTAAAGTTCGCTCAACCCTATCCAGGACCACAAACTAGGCCCCTGGCAGCCAGCCAACAAGCAGTCATGATAAACCTTACTGAACACTGCATCCATCTCCGACAGTAGTTCACACTCTGGGCAGCTGCCAGCAAGCATTCCACAACCAGCACACAGCCAGTACACCAACCAGCCCAAGAGCAAGGAACCACCTAGAACGGACGAGGTGACATACCAATACAAGCAACAATACAACAACAATGGCAACATGTTGTTTTGCATGTTTGGACTCTTCCCTTTACAATTTTATGTTCCTTCCCATCCTGGTGTGTTTGGGGTTAAGTTGTGTGCTGGGGGGGGGCTGGGTGTGACCTCTGGGCTCTTCTTATTCTGTCTTGTGAGCCTGAGGTCAGATGGTTGTCTGCCTTTATATGTGTAGGAGCTCTGCTCCTCTCTGGATGTATCATCCTTCTCAGTGTGAGGGCATCCTAGTTGGACATCGTTTGTCACCCTTTGTATCCTTTCCCTTCCTCACCTGTTATGTTGTTTGGTGTGGTTTATGCTGGGGTTTTGTTATTTATGTCTAGTCTGGTGTTCCATGTCTGGTCGGTGTGGTGTTACTGATCATCATGGATGATTGATATTTTCCCCTGTGTGTTAATCCTCCTTGAGGGGTCCCTGGGGTTCCCTGGAGGGGGAACCTAAAGACTATGAACAGCCCTGCCTGGAATTACCTTGCATCTGGTGTCCACATGAGGGTCTGGGTAGTTTTGGAGTCGTGGTTCCATCTTTGCTGCGGCAAGTAAATGTTGGTTGTTCTGGTGTACCGTTGTTACACTGAGTGCATACCTGCCGTTCAGTTGCTGCTCTATGTCTTTTTCATCCCTGTTGTTGCTGGCCTGTCGGAGACTCCGGTTCCTCCGTGTCATGGAGGAATCGGTTGTCTCCACATTCTGACACTATATTGCAGGGACTGATAGGGTCTGTAGGGCCCAGGTTCAAGAGTATGAGCCCCCCTAAAATCGAGGGTGGCTCATACAGTCAGGAGGTCAGGGATAGGTTGAGGGAAGCCTAGTTGGTGACCTTCTCCCTTTTTCCTTGCATTCAGGCTTAGAATCTTTTCCTTTTATGAACTATATATACGGTGGGAGGTTTTCCCCCTCTCCCCACCGTGACAGCACCTGGCCTCCCATCACCGAGCCCAGTGGGAGCAACGCTGTCAGAACCCACAAAGCCACACTCCCGGCGCTCCACGTCCTGCCTTATCTCCTTTTCCTCTCTACTCCCATTGTCCTCCACTCCCCCTTCCACCTTGCCATCGTCGCGTTCATCTTACAGAAGGCAGGCTTCCGTGGCCCAAATGTTAGAGCGTAAAAAGTTGATTACGTCGGATAACCTGCTTGCGTAAACGGCTGACCGCTGGTTTATCGGAACTGCGAGCCAGCCAACTACTGCCATATAAACTGATGGACTCGGAGGTCTTTAGAAAATTTGTGGCCATTGGCACACAGCAATAGAAAGTCCCAGGAAGGTAATATTTCTCCCAGAAGGGCATCCCAGAGCTATATGGCCACATCCAGTGGCAAGTGAATATATCTCTTGCACACAGTGTCGGTGCCAAGATACATCTGACCACAGACACGTGGTCTAGCAAACACGGGCAGGGAAGGTACATAACTTTTACTGCCCACTGGGTGAACCTTCTGACGGCCGTCAAGCATGTAACCCGTGGCACCCATGTGGATTTGGTGTTACCGCCACGGATTTTATGCAGGCCTGCCTCTTCTTCTCCTCCTCCTACTCCATCCTCCTTCTCCTTCTTGGCTGACTCTTCCTTTTGCACTGCTACCGCCTCTTCCGCTGCAACCCACAAGCTCCCAGAGCCTATTCGACGTGCTAGGTGAGATGTTGCGATGCTGTGCTGTGGCTGTTGTGCCTTGAAGCCAAGAGCCACACCGGTACTGCACTGCTTTCAGCTCTGTGGTCACAGGCTGATCAGTGGCTAACTCCGTTCAATTTGAAAGTTGGTAAAGTGGTGTCCGACAACGGTGCCAAGCTGCTGAGCGAGCTGAAAGAGGGCAAAATGACACACGTGCATTGCATGGCAGACGTCCTTGCATGCCGTTAACAACTACCTGTACAAACTCTGCAGCAGGACAGGTTCTGAGGAGCTTGGTTTCTTTTCACTGCGCCAGTGGCTGCTTCTGCGGCCATTTGATGAGATCAACAAACTGGTCAGTCAACAAACTGGTCACAGGCTGATCAGTGGCTAACTCCGTTCAATTTGAAAGTTGGTAAAGTGGTGTCCGACAACGGTGCCAAGCTGCTGAGCGAGCTGAAAGAGGGCAAAATGACACACGTGCATTGCATGGCAGACGTCCTTGCATGCCGTTAACAACTACCTGTACAAACTCTGCAGCAGGACAGGTTCTGGGGAGCTTGGTTTCTTTTCACTGCGCCAGTGGCTGCTTCTGCGGCCATTTGATGAGATCAACAAACTGGTCAGTCGCAGCCTGGGCGCCATCAGCGATATTGTATCTTACGCCTTCTTTCTGCAGCGTGCATTGCGTCGTGTCATTGATCAAGCCATCAAGGAGCAGGAGCTGGAAGATGAGGAAGCCGCAATGCTGAATGAATTCCCAGGGGAGGGCTACTCCATCTGAGACAAGTTATCAGGAGTGTGAAGAGGAGTAAGAGGACGAATGGTGGCTGGGGGGAAGGAGGAGGAGGAGTAGCAGGAAGAGCAGGCTTTGAGTGGGACTTTAATCTTTTCGGTGATCCCTGGTGTTATCCGTGGCTGGGGGAGGGAGACTGAGGACGACATTCTCATGGGCAATGAGCAGGAGCCAGGGCGCTCCACCGCTTCCAGTGTTTGAAGAGCGACCCCCGTATAAAAAGCATAAAGGGCAAGGACCAGTACTGGGCGGCAATGTACTTAGACCCCCGGTACAAACACAAAATGGCAGACATGCTACCAGCATCACAGAGGGCTGGCAGAATGCAGCATTTCCAGGCCTTGCTGTGAGAGATGCTGCATTCTGCTGTTGCGGATCCAGAGGGCGGCTGTTGATGGGTTGGCTGCATGAATGATCTCATATCTGAAGTGACCAACACATCTTCAAACCACCCTCTTCTTGCAGGCGCAGTGGGATTGGTACCCATATCTGTTTCGCTGTGGGTGGAAATTCCTCTGCGCGGGTGGGTGGTTTGAAGATGTGTTGGTCACTTCAGATATGAGATCATTCATGCAGCCAACCCATCGACAGCCGCCCTCTGGATCCTGCCTCAGGGAACGCCTAGACCGACAGGTGTCCGACTACATCGGGTTAACAGCTGATGTGGACACTCTGAGAAGCGAGGAACCCCTGGACTACTGGGTGTGCAGACTTGACCTTTGGCCAGAGCTAGCACAATTTGCCATGGATTTCTTGGCTTGCCCCTCGTCCAGTGTCCTGTCTGAAAGGACATTCAGTGCAGCAGGGGGGATCGTGACCGATAAGTGCACTCGCCTAGCTCACGAAAGCGCGGACTACCTCACATTTCTAAAAATGAATGACGCATGAATCTCAGAGGAATTCAACACTTGTGACGACCACGTGTAATTGAATCTCCTCATGCCAGCACACACATATTTGCCACCACCCAGAACAAATAATGGTCCTTGACTTATATATATACAGCAGCCTTTTCTGTTAGGTGAATGCCTAATTTTTTGGGCCTGTACCCCACTGGCCTACAGTAAAATTGTTATTCAGTGACTGCCTAATGTACCTCCAGCCACATAATCACTTGTTCTTTTCTGTCAGGTGAATGCCTCATTTTTGGGGCCTGTACTCCATTGGCCTACAGTAAAATTGTTATTTAGTGACAGACTAATGTTCCTCCAGCCACATAATCACTTGTTCTTCTCTGTCAGATGAATACCTAAATTGTGGGGCCTGTACTCCACTGGCCTACAGTAAAATTGTTATGCAGTGACTGCCTAATGTACCTCTAGCCACATAATCACTTGTTCTTTTCTGTCAGGTGAATGCCTAATTTTTGGGGCCTGTACTGGCCTACAGTAAAATTGTTATTCACTGACCGTCTATTATACCTCCAGCCACATAATCACTTGGTATTTTCTGTCAGTTGAATGCCTAATTTTTGGGGCCTGTACTCCTTTGGCCTAAAATATTTTTTTTCTCGGCTCCAACAGGGCACATTTTTGAGAGTTTCCCTTTAAGACGCATAAAAATGGCCCCTGATTAAAATACATATTTTTTGTGGGAATTTTTGCCATTGATCCCCATCTGGTATGTCACTGTTTATGTTGTGGGACTATTTGTGCACATCTAGTAAGTATTTGGTGGCTGCAAATATGACCTGAAGGTTTTTCAGGTTTGCCTGCCATTAAAGTGAATGTGGCCTGCCGCAAACACTCGGTTCGTGGCCGATGTTCGTCCATCACTAATGACAAGCAAATGACAGGTGTCGCTTTTAGAATCACTGCATACTTCACCTATTTGGGCAGTCACAGGGCCAAAACTGACCAAATGTTAGTGTCTAGAAGAAGCGCACTCCTTTTAGACCCTTGTGACAGATTCTCTGCCTTTTGGATTTCACCACTATTCATTTGCCCACCTGGTTATTCATTGGATGCCCATTGTTCCCATTTCTATATGGCACCTGTAATGTATTTGGCTTTAAAACCTTTTTTTCTGCCTGTGAGTGATTAAGTTAGCCCATTATGTTTGGTAATTGTATCACAGGCAGAGCCTATTGTGTCTTGTTAATTGTGTTTGGTAATTGTATCTGACCTAATTATCTCCCTGATCTAATTATCTCCCAGGCAGAGGTGAGGGATTGTGTGTCCTGTATCCATTGGTCTGTGTGTTTGTCACGCAGTTCCCCATCAGGTCCAGATGGGAGGTCCCTTGCATGGGGACTCCGCATATGAGGCCAAGTGTGGCACCAATAAAGGCAGTTCATCTTCCCTCGAAATACTAAGTTCTGTCTCTTATTTGGGAAAACGTTATATCACAGTTCTCTAACTCTTGTAAGAGCTGTTCCTGCTTCCCTCACGGATGACCCTGGAGTTCCTGCAGCACGTCTCACTATTGGGAAAAGGATGTCTCTGGTGGTGAAACCCTTCTGCTACAAAGGGGTATAGCTACAACCCTCATCAGCTGATTCCACATAGATGTCTACAGAACCTGTTTTATTAAACACTTTTAAAAGTAGAGCCCCCTGACAGAGTGGAGAGGGTGTCAGCAGTAAGTTTGTGTTGATGTTACTGATTATTTTCCCCTTCCTCTGATCCGTCACAACAAAAACCCTTCAAAAAATGGATCCTGTCTGTGGAGCATCCACCTTCACTCGGTCAGCATTTGCACAATAATCGATCAGTATTACTAATGCAAAAAAACAGGAGTGGATCTAAAACAGAGATGACACGTGAACCGAATATTTGCATGTCTTCTGTGTTTTCTACCCACTCCTACATTTGGCTACCAAATCATAAGCCAATTATGATGGGACCATACAGGCCTTAAAGCTACTACACAGACAGGATCCGTTGTGCGTCTAATTTTTCCTTCCTTAAGACAGATCAGAAGAAGTGTCAAATAAATGATGTCAGCAGGCCGAAAGCCAAAATAGAGGACCAGTCAGGAAGTGTGGAAGGGTGGGAACAGCATGAGAAGTCCACAGAGACCTATGACATAGTGGTGAGGTGCAATGACAGAGTCTGTAGGTGGCGGCATTAGAAGCAGCATTAGGAGAAGGCCACCGAGTGGCACAATGACAGAGTCTGAAGGTGGCAGCAATATGAGGAAGCCACCGAGTGGCACAATGACCGAGTCTGGAGTTGGCAGCAGTATTAGGAGGCCACCGAGTGGCACAAGGACTGAGTCTGTAGGTGGCAGCAGCCTGAGTAGGCCACAGAGTGGCACAATGATCGAGTCTGAAGGCGGCAACAGCATGAGTAGGCCACAGACTGGCACAACGACAGAGTCTGTAGGTGACAGCTGCATGGGTAGGCCACAGAGTGGCACAATAGCACCAATAGTCGAACCAACCAATTGCCCCTTACAAATACACATGAAGCATGATATATAAAATGTCTGTAAAGACAGGCCAGAGGCTCCCAGTAAAAAAGTACCCACCAGATATAAATCACAGTATCATTATAAATATTACATACACCAAAGGCTTAAATCCGATCCTGTAGGTATAGAAAGACACAATTGTGTCTAGCTGCTAACATCTAAACCCTGAGACTCCAGGGAAAAATAGTGCAATTCAGAACTGGCATACAAATATACAGCCAATATGCCAGGGCAAAGTCCTGATAACAGGTAACACACAGATGGATAGCAGTATTACAAGCAAATAGTCATAATCAATTACCCATTGTGGATACAAAAACCGAGTCCCCGGCACTGCTGCTACCTCGACGCGCGTTTCGCCAGCCCACTGGCTTCGTCAGTAGGCTACGGAACACTAATACTTGTTGGGGTATAAATATCTGAACTGCACCTGAGGTTAATAAGGTCGCTTACCAGGTATGATTAGACGGTCCGCATCATGAAAACGCGCCGCTCGTCACTGTGCAACAGACGCAGGGCGCACCCACGCACCACACGTACAGCCAGGATGTGGATGATGTGTGATGCGGGGAACTGCCCACGCCCGTCACCAAGGGAATGAGCCTACGGAGCGATCCATGATACGGCCGACCCAGCGCATGCGCGGGATGCGTCCAACCTTAGGTAAAAAGAAGACATGACGTACAGGGAGTTCAGAATTATTAGGCAAGTTGTATTTTTGAGGATTAATTTTATTATTGAACAACAACCATGTTCTCAATGAACCCAAAAACTCATTAATATCAAAGCTGAATATTTTTGGAAGTAGTTTTTAGTTTGTTTTTAGTTTTAGCTATTTTAGGGGGATATCTGTGTGTGCAGGTGACTATTACTGTGCATAATTATTAGGCAACTTAACAAAAAACAAATATATACCCATTTCAATTATTTATTTTTACCAGTGAAACCAATATAACATCTCAACATTCACAAATATACATTTCTGACATTCAAAAACAAAACAAAAACAAATCAGTGACCAATATAGCCACCTTTCTTTGCAAGGACACTCAAAAGCCTGCCATCCATGGATTCTGTCAGTGTTTTGATCTGTTCACCATCAACATTGCGTGCAGCAGCAACCACAGCCTCCCAGACACTGTTCAGAGAGGTGTACTGTTTTCCCTCCTTGTAAATCTCACATTTGATGATGGACCACAGGTTCTCAATGGGGTTCAGATCAGGTGAACAAGGAGGCCATGTCATTAGATTTTCTTCTTTTATACCCTTTCTTGCCAGCCACGCTGTGGAGTACTTGGACACGTGTGATGGAGCATTGTCCTGCATGAAAATCATGTTTTTCTTGAAGGATGCAGACTTCTTCCTGTACCACTGCTTGAAGAAGGTGTCTTCCAGAAACTGGCAGTAGGACTGGGAGTTGAGCTTGACTCCATCCTCAACCCGAAAAGGCCCCACAAGCTCATCTTTGATGATACCAGCCCAGCTCTCTGCCCTTTACCAATCCAGCCACGGGCCCATCCATCTGGCCCATCAAGGCTCACTCTCATTTCATCAGTCCATAAAACCTTAGAAAAATCAGTCTTGAGATATTTCTTGGCCCAGTCTTGACGTTTCAGCTTGTGTGTCTTGTTCAGTGGTGGTCGTCTTTCAGCCTTTCTTACCTTTACCATGTCTCTGAGTATTGCACACCTTGTGCTTTTGGGCACTCCAGTGATGTTGCAGCTCTGAAATATGGCCAAACTGGTGGCAAGTGGCATCTTGGCAGCTGCACGCTTGACTTTTCTCAGTTCATGGGCAGTTATTTTGCGCCTTGGTTTTTCCACACGCTTCTTGCGACCCTGTTGACTATTTTGAATGAAACGCTTGATTGTTCGATGATCACGCTTCAGAAGCTTTGCAATTTTAAGAGTGCTGCATCCCTCTGCAAGATATCTCACTATTTTTTACTTTTCTGAGCCTGTCAAGTCCTTCTTTTGACCCATTTTACCAAAGGAAAGGAAGTTGCCTAATAATTATGCACACCTAATATAGGGTGTTGATGTCATTAGACCACATCCCTTCTCATTACAGAGATGCACATCACCTAATATGCTTAATTGGTAGTAGGCTTTCGAGCCTATACAGCTTGGAGTAAGACAACATGCATAAAGAGGATGATGTGGTCAAAATACTCATTTGCCGAATAATTCTGCACGCAGTGTATTTAGAACCGGATTTTGTCAGGTTCATTATCAAGATTCTGGACTTTATACTTCGGCACAACTATTTTGTATTTAAGGACCGCCTCTTCCTACAGCTCCAGGGAACAGGGATGGGGGCGATATGTGTGTCCTCGTATGCCAAGGAGCAAGGAGTCACTATGTACCACTAATAACACGTGTTTTTGGTAGTAAAGGCCCCAGGTGGGGGTCATTCTCCTGTGGGAATTGTCAAGTATGCAAATATATGCTGAAGAAATCAGTCTTTGTAGACTCCAAGGGGGCCAGAGAATACAAAATAGTTCACCACATTACTTGTAGGTCAACATCGGTGGTGTATCTAATCACATGCCCATGTAACCTTATGTATGTCGGCATGACAACTAGAGAGCTTTGTGTTAGGATTTTGGAACACGCCAGAAAGATTAGACTGGCGGCAACAATGAGAATGGAGGATCTGACCAAACTGCAACCCATAGCCCTACATTTTAAAGACAAACATGACTGTGACCCAAGGGGCCTGAAAGTCAGGGGTATAGATACAATCATCATGGGTTGTCAGGGTGGAGATATTAAAAAATTACTATTACAAAGGGAAACAAAATGGATCGTAATGTTGAAAACTGAGATCCCCTGGGGTCTAAATGAAGCAGTAAGTTACAGGTGTTTTCTTTATTAGCGCTTTTTTATTATGTTTCTGTATGTGGGACATGATATGTCTCTATGTGGGGTGTTTCCCTATTCTTTTGGTTTTATTAAATAATTTCTGACTGTAAACTGTCTAATTTTATGTTTTTCTTTCTGTTTCTGAATAGCACCTGTGAGGCCATTATATTCTTTGAAGCCATGCTGCATTATTATTATTATTTTTTTTGGAGACTTAAAATGGAGAGGATCTCTTCTATGCTGTGCACAAGACACCTTAGACTATATAACACTTTTTATTTTATTTTTTCCCTATGTATTACAATGACCGTGTATTTATGAATTGATATTTGTAACACTTTTATTTGAAAAGATAGTGTTGTGTTTATGCATATTTCACATGTCACTTTATTATCACTCTTTGCACTTTATACTTTTAATTCATTATAGGTTTTATGTATTTATTGTTATCAGCAATGTCATTGGATTGGTTTTAATTGGGTTTTATTTTTCTATATAATTATTAGAATCATGACTCACAGTGTCTGTAGGGATTTGGGACAATTATGGATGTAAATTGCACAAGGATCACGTATTTTGAACACAATGTGTTTATACTGCACAACAGGGGGTAAGATCTATGCTCTAATATTGGTGTATTCCCCTTAGTATTTCAGGCTTATTACTTAAAGTTGGACACATCTCGCGCATGCGCTGGGCGGCCGCATCATGGAGCGCTCCGTAGGCTCGGTCTCTTGGTGACGGGCGTGGGCGGTTCCCCACACCACACGTCATCCACATCCTGGCTGTATGTGTGGTGCATGGGTGCGCCCGGCGTCTGTCGCACAGAGACGAGCGGCGAGCATTCATGATGCGGACCATCTAATCATGCCGGGTAAGCGACCTTATTAACCTCAGGTGTATTTCAGATATTTATACCCCAACAAGTATTAGTGTTCCGTAGCCTCCTGAAGAAAACAGTGGGTTAGCGAAACGCGCATCGAGGTAGCAGCAGTGTCGGGGCCTCGGTTTTTGTATCCACCATGGGTAATTGATTATTACTATTTGCTTGAAATACTGCTATCCATCTGTGTGTTACCTGTTATCAGGACTTTGCTTGGCCGGTCACCCCACCACTGCAGACACCACCACCCTGGGTCATTGCTTGATGGTGGATTTAGAGCCATACGCCGACTGCTGCCAACTAAATACTCAGCCATACCCTGACTGCAGTAATTGCCCCGTGTCCCCTGATGAATCTTGGGGCATCCTCTGAAGAAACGCGTCGGGACACATGAGTATATCCCCCACCCCATCCCCTTGTAGTGGATTTATTGTGGGGTTACGTCTCTATCATTTTGTACATATGTGGGACACATGAGTATATCTCCCACCCCATCCCCTTGTAGTGGATTTATTGTGGGGTTACGTCTCTATTATTTTGTACATATGTGGTTCCCCTGGACGGGCTTCCTTTTTTCTTTCCTGTGCTAGGGCCTTATTAGGGTTACCTATACAGGAACAGAGTTCCAGTCTGGGCCACCCCTTGCGGGGCTTTTTGGACCCCGTCCCGTGGACACACTTTGTAGGGCGGACCAGGACAAGCAGGGAGGCAATAGGGCCAGTTGGTTAGATACTCTGACACAGTCTCGCCCGTCTTGCCACTTTTGTTCCAGTCCACCACCCACATTTTCTGTTGGTTTATGTAATTGTTTTTGCTCACTCACCACACCTGGCTGAGTGTGGTGTCTTACTTGTTGTATGTCTGTAGGGGCCGTCTTTTATCTCCTATACGCCAATAAAAGTTAAGTTTTTTACTAAGTATACTGCCCCTCAGAGTTTTTTCCTGATTGATAATTGAGCAGTACTCAGGGAGACACTACTGCCTTTCCTGATTGACCATCTTTATTCTCAGTTCTGAATTGCACTATTTTTCCCTGGGGTCTCAGGGTTTAGATGCTCACAATTGGTTAGCAGCTAGACACCATTGTGTCTTTCTATCCCTACAGGATCGGATTTAAGAATTCAATCGGATGGTGTGTGTCATATTTGTAATAATACTGTGAATTATATCTGGTGGGTGCTTTTTTACTGGGAGCCTCTGGCCCGTCTTTGCAGACAGGGGTTTGGGTGGATTTTGTCATCTTCCCCCATTGTTTGTTTTCACCTTTATATGTACTAAAATATGCTCAAAAAACTTTTGTACTACATTTTATATATTATGCTTCATGTGTATTTGTATGGGGCTATTGGTTGGTTCGACTATTGGTGCTCTTGTATTATGGATTAGACCCCCTAGGATATTGTGTTACAAGGTCTGAGGTATTGTTTGGTTTTCACAGAGTGACACAATGACAGAGTCTGGAGGTGGCAGCAGCTGCATCAGGAGAAGGCCACAGAGTGGCACAATGACAGAGTCTGGAGTTGGCAGCAGCATTAGTAGGCCAGAGAGTGGCACAATAACAGAGTCTGGAAGTGGCAGCAGCATGAGTAGGCCACAAAGTGGCACAATGACAGAGTCTGGAGGTGGCAGCAGCATCAGGAGCAGGCCTCAGAGTGGCACAATGACCGAGTCTGGAGGTGGCAACATCATGTGGACCCACAGAATGGCAGAACAACAGAATCTGGAGATGGCAGCAGCATGAGTAGGCCACAGAGTGGCACAATGACCGAGCCTGGAGGTGGCAGCAGCATGAGTAGGCCACAGAGTGGCACAACGACAGAGACTGAAGGTGGCAGCAGGATGAGTAGGCCACAGAGTGACACAATGACAGAGTATGGAGGTGGCAGCAGCATGAGTAAGCCACAGAGTGGCACAATGACAGAGTCTGGAGGTGGCAGCAGCATGAGTAAGCCACAGAGTGGCACAATGACAGAGTCTTTAGGTGGCAGCAGCATGAGTATGCCACAGAGTGGCACAATAACAGAGTCTGGAAGTGGCAGCAGCATGAGTAGGCCACAGAGTGGCACAACGACAGAGACTGAAGGTGGCAGCAGCATGAGTAGGTCACAGAGTGACACAATGACAGAGTATGGAGGTGGCAGCAGCATGAGTAAGCCTCAGAGTGTCACAATGACTGAGTCTGGTGGTGGCAGCAGCATGAGATGGCCGCAAAGTGGCACACCGACAGAGTCTGGGGGTGACAGCAGCATGAGAACGCCAAAGAATGGCACAATGACCAAGTCTGGAGGTGGCAGCAGCATGAGTAGGCCACAGAGTGGCACAACGACAGAGAATGAAGGTGGCAGAAGCATGAGTAGGCCACAGATGACACAATGACAGAGTATGGAGGTGGAAGCAGCATGAGTAAGCCACAGAGTGGCACAATGACTGAGTTTGGAGGTGGCAGCAGCATGTGGAAGCCACAGAATGGCACAACAATAGAGTCTGGAGGTGGCAGCAGCATTAGTAGGCCACAGAGTGGCAAAATTACCGAGTCTGGAGGTGGCAGCAGCATGAGTAGGCCACAGAGTGGCACAATAACCGAGTCTGGAGGTAGCAGCTGCATGAGTAGGCCGCATAGTGGCACAATGACATAGTCTAGAGGTGGCAGCAGCATGTGGAAGCCACAGAATGGCACAACGACAGCGTCTGGAGGTGCCAGCAGCATGAGTAGGCCGCAGAGTGGCACATCGACAGAGTCTGGAGGTGGCAGCAGAATGAGTAGGCCACAGTCTTTCCAAATGCAACATCTTTCAAGTGCAACTCTTTAAGTGCACATGCTGAATTACACCAGAATGTAATATTATGGATATGGAATCCACTTTGTCATCACTGTCTACTGACCATCACCCTACTGACCATCACCCATTACTTTCCTTTCTCGGTCTCACAGAAACAAGGCTGACACCTTCTGACACCTCCTCCCCTGCTGCACTCTCATATAGTGGATTTAATTTTCCTCACATCCCCCGCCCCAGCTGAAAACAGTTAGTCTTCTCCTATCAGACACCTGCTCCTACAGCCCAACTCCACGGCCACCCTCCATTACGCTCACTTCCTTTAATGTACACTCTGTTCGCATCTACTCTCCCTCAAACCGCTGATTGACTTCATGCAGGCA